>NC_056731.1:1713364310-1713576810 GCF_019279795.1 Protopterus annectens | reverse complement strand
ATAGTCATTTAATGTGTGTGTGTGTGCGTGTGTGTGTGCGTGTGTGTGTGCATGGGTGTGTGTGTGGGTGTGTGTGTTTGATTGCTGTTACTAGCTGTGCGTTTGTGATTTTCTTTATATGTTATGGATATATTATAAGATGCACAGTAAAAAGCATTAGAATATATACTGACATGCTAACATGACTGTAGTACTTCATAGGTATAGTAAAGAAGTGCACTAGACATACATAGGCAGTGCAGTTCATATACCCTTCATTATGTCATCTGCTCAGTATATTTAGACAGTGCACATATGCATATATCACTGAACTGAGCTGTGTGTCTCCCATGAGTTTTTATAGTTATTGATGGTGGAATTGTAGGTATTATCAGGTTTATATGCTAATCATTACTACATGTAATGTTATGTCTCCCTTGTCTCCCTTCCCTCTGTTTTGCTATCCTTTCTTTTTTATTTATTTTGATGTGTTATGTTATTTTTCCTCCTTTTATTTTGCATTTCTATACAGCAGCTGCCACAGCAGCACCACTGGCTCCGTCATGTGCTACCAGTCCCAACAGAGAGACACCGCTACTAACACACAAGCCTGTGCCAACTGGGGCCACTTCCCCATTGCCTTCTGTGGTGAAGGCTGATAAGCTCTCCATCCCTGCCCTTAATAGGGCTTCACAGGCAAGAAGTAGCAGTGTTTCCACCAGTGAATCTGTCAGATATGAGAGATATGTCACCCAAAGGCTACTGGCAGAAGTGGTGAGGAAAGCTGGTTGACCAGCACACTGTAGCCCACATAGGCCACCTGGAAAGACTCCTCTTGTGAATTGCAGAGTTATGTTCCTGCCCAGCACTGACAGCTACATCTGACACAGGACCCAGTGGTGAGAGAACCCAAGGTGGTGTGTGACTTCCCACTAGATATGACAGGTAGTGTGGTACAGGAGACCATACCCACCCTATACACCATTCTGGTGTTCCTTTTCCTTTTATGTCATTCCCCTCCCGTCTTTGCTTTCCAATCCTCCACATTACCATAATCTTTCCTTTGATGATCTGCTATCTAAATCAACACTGTCATCCCCTTCCTCAGTGTGTCAGCACCTCCCCTGTCAGTCTTATCAATGTTTTGTGTTTGTGCATTTGTAACTGTGACCTACGCTCACCATTTTACAATACCTTCACCTTCCCTTACATCCTTCCCGCATTACCTTCTTTAAGTAGAGAAACTGGGCATTTGCCCCCCAAAAGAATAAATATTCCCCCTACTTACCATTCCCATCTTATTTATTCCTTACCTGCTTCCCCTATGTACTTCCATGCACTTGTTTTCCTCTTTCTCTTACTATCCTAAACTCCCAATGTTATGTAGTCCTATCTCATCTTAATTCTTGCTGGATGGGTTCAGAGCCGATATTCGGCTCCGACTTGGCCGATACTAAAGCTCAAGAGCTTTTACTGGCTCGAGGGTAGCCCCTATCCCATGGTGCCTCACGGCAATTCCCCAGATCTCGTTTGCCACAAAAGCTTCGAGGCTGTGTCTTACTGTCTCGTTGGCTAAGTAAAATGATTTTTTACTTATTTAGTCCTTTTCTACCACCTTTTTCTATCTTATATATATCTTAATAGTTTCTTCTGTATTGTGCGACTGTTTTTGAAGGTTTTCAACCCCTATTCCCTCTTAGGACTGTATGGCCCATTTAAATTAGAGGGCCGTAGTGCCCGTTTAAGTTAGAGGGCCTTTCCTCCCTGTGTGTGTGTGACTGTTATTAAAAAAAAAAAAAAAAAAAAAAACTTTTCTTCTCCTTACACTTTTATTTTAGTGTTTAACAATGTCTAAAGATAAAGACAAGGATCACAAGGATCATCGCCCTTCGGGCTTCAAAAAATGCAACAGGTGTGCGCAGAAAATGTCTCTTACAGACAGCCACACCAGTTGCATTTATTGTCTGGGCTAAGCCCATTTACAGGAACCCTGCACCTTCTGTCACGCTTTTAGTACAAGAGTGTTGAACGAAAGGAAGAGGAAACTTATTGACAGGGGTCTCATGAACAGTTCCTTCCCGGAATAGCTGGAACTTGGTCAGGCAGCTCCAAAATCTTCAAAGATAAAGTCATCATCCCCGACTTCGAAGCTGACCAAAACGTCTAAAGGGTCGGAACCAAGGAGTTCCGGTTCCAACTCTGCTTCATCTTCTGTGCAGTCCATTCCATCGGTTCCGAGATAGTCATCGGTACTGAAGATTTTGCCTGACATCGAGACTGTATCTCCTAATTTGAGATCTCCTATTTTGGAGAGAAGGAGGTCTCCTTCAGTCTCCACTAGATGCTCCAGGATCCTATCAGATGAGGACATTGAGAGGGTGGTGAAGAGGTTGCTATCGTTTCCAGCTCTGGCTAGAAAATTGACCCCTGCAGACCCAAAGGTCTCGGAGCCGTCCCCCATATCGATCACTGTTCCTCCTCAGACTACTTTGCTCTCGGAGCCTATTACGTCAGGTTCCTCTGTCTTCGACCCTTCGGCTCTGGGGATTTAGCCTATTTCCTCGGAGCCAATTACTCTATCTTTGATGGATCAGTCTGGAGCCGAGGGTTCTGGGAGCTGATGCTCTCGTGTCGACTCCGAGGGGGGCAGTCACCCTGGGTTCTCTTCGGAAGCCGACCCTCCCTCTCGGAGCCTCGGCTCGACTCAGCTTGGCTCCCACTTCTGCTTCGGAGCCGTTCCCTCTTGCTAGGAGTTGACCATTCGCCCCCTCGGAGCAAAGGTCTTCTTCGGAGTGGGGGGGAGGCTTTTGAAGCTATAGAGAAGGCTTTATCCTCTGCCAAAGCCATTCCTTTGGAACCTGTGTCCCACCAGCAGCAGGCAGCAACCTTTTCCCCCCTGCCACCCCCACAGCATAGGGAACCAGAGGCCCAAGTAGCCCCCATTGGAGGCGCCCCCTCTTCCAAGATCTCCACAGATTATCTCATTGGAGAGCTCCCTCAGAAGAGGTTATGTAAGAGGAAACATGTCGACTCCCCTGAGTTTGTCACATCAGACACTGATTTAGAGGAATCAGAAGGGTCCCCTAGATCTCCCTCTGAGGATGTCTCCTTCTCTGACATCCTAGAAATCCTTAGACAGAGGAGTGATTGGAAGACATCTAACCCTACTGAAGATGAATCAGTATATTTTGAGGCCTTTGGCTCCCGACCTTCCACCTTTTGGGTGCACCGCCTTATGACCAACTTTTAGGGGTCATTTCGCGGAAAGCATGGACCTCTCCAGATTCAGTGGAAGCCGTCCCAAGGAGGCCAAATAAATTTATGACAGCAGCTGAAGACAAGTCTTTCCTTAGCAAGAGAGTTCCAGTTGATGCTATGGTGGTAGCAGCAGCCACCAAGAAGGAATTATCTGAGACGTCTTCTAATATCCATCCTCCTAACAAGGAGTCCAGGATGATGGATAGGCACGGGAAGCGTACTTTTTCTTCAGCGGCATTTACACCAAGATTGCTGAATTACCTGACTCATTTCACTCATCTTCAGAGGGATCTCCTGAAAGAGTTAGGAGATACCCTCCAGGGTTAAGTAGCTCCGGGTTCCATGGACAAGGTTTCTGGGCAGCTCTCCACCCTTACTTCCATAGCTAACTCCACCATGAGGTTGATCTCATATGTGGCAGATGGAGCGAGCAGGGCAGCCGCAGCAGGAATATCCCTCAGGAGACATTCATGGATGCGTCTTTGTAATTTTACGGAATCCTTCAAGTCTTCCTTCACTAATGTTCCCTTTGATGGTTCATCTCTTTTTGGACCCCAAGTGAAAGAGACTTTGACTTGGTGCGAGCAGGAAGGAAAAACCTTATCTGCCGTTGGAGTCTATTTCTGTCTCCCGTCCAGACCCTATCCCAAGGGTAATACAGGAGGGAAAAATGTGGTTCCACAAATCCCAAACAGGTTTTCCTCAGACACAAGGTCAACCCTCCCCCAGGGGCAGAGGGGGAGAATATAATGGAAGACGCCGCCCTCACGGCAGAGGAGGTCTGCAACATCAGGGAGACAGAGAAGCTTTCTCTGATCGTCCCTTCCATCGAGTCTGAAGGGTTGCCCGACTGTCTGTCTCTGGAGGCAGTCAGGGGTTGTATATTGCTGTACCCAAGCGCCTAGCTAACTATCACTCAAGATCATTGGGTACACACAGTAATATCCAGAAGTTACCTGATTCCCTTTCTTTCCGAACCCCCAACAAACCGGTCTCTTCCAGACGTACCACCCATCCAACTAGACCGTGCAACATCAGAGGTCATCTCATTGCTGCAAAAAAGAGTCATCCAAGACATCCCCGCAGAGCAAGTAGGATCCGGAACTTACTCTCGATTCTTTTTAGTTCCAAAAAAGACAGGGGACTGGAGATCATTTCTAGATCTCAGCAGGCTCAACAAGCATGTAAGAAAATCAAAGTTCCGAATGGTCATCCTGCAGTCGATATTTCCCTTTATTGGGAAAGACAACTGGATGTGCTCAATCGATCTCCAGGATGCGTACTACCACATCAAGATGGACAGGTGCTCCAGGAGACACTTACGCTTCCAGCTGGAAGCTAGCCATTTTCAGTTCAGAACACTGCTATTTGGCCTCACTACAGCCCCCAGAGTGTTTACCAAATGCATGTCAGTGGTAACGGCTCACCTGAGATGTCAAGGATTCCAGGTGCTTCCATACCTAGACGACTGGCTCTTCACTGTTACCACCAAGCATCAACTCATAAGGACCAGGGATGAGACTCTATTCTTGTGTGCCAGCCTAGGCATCACTGTCAACTTGCAAAAGTCAGTCTTATCTCCCTCGCAGCATATTGTATATCTAGGCTCAGAAATAGACACAACCACCATGTCAGTAAAGCTAACACAGGAAAGAGTGGAATCTATACGCAGTCAGAACAGATGCTTATTAAACAAACAAAGAGTCAAGGTCAGAGTAGTCCTTCAAGTCCTAGGGACTATGGCTTCCCCCATCTTATTAGTTCCTCTTGCTCGCCTACATATGAGGATTCTCCAATGGATGCTGTTTGCATAATGGTCGATGCAAGGCCTTCCATTGTCTCACCAGATATTAATAACAAACGCATGCAAAAGGGACCTGACATGGTGGTTGCACACGAAACAACTTGTCATAGGTCATCCACTTGTTCCTCCCCAAGAGAAAGCAGTTTTGACCATGGACGCTTCCCAGATAGGGTGGGGGGGGGCATTATCTGGGAAAGACAGTCCAAGGTACTTGGCAAAACCACGAGAACCACTTGCACATCAGTGTTCTGGAGATGAGAGCGGTGCTATATGCGTTGCAAGCACTTCACAGCTCCCTTCCCACTGGAACGATTGCGATTCAGTCAGACAACATGTCTGTCGTGTGGTACATTATTTATTTATTTATTTACATTTGTTGACCGGGAGTGCCCGACTGGACGTAGGTCCATTTTCAGCGGAGGCCCGGGGAGAAAAGCTCCACAGTTAAAATATACAGACAGTAGTTACATTGGATTTACATAGCAATTAACAATTTGATTAACATAGCAATTAACAATTGCAAACATAGTTACAGATGAAGAACATATTATATCAGTAGACAACTAGAATCTTTATCTGCGAAGTACATAATAAACATTAATTGTTACAATAAGAAGTTCCTGCTGTATAATAAGTAGTAGGCTTAGGAACAAGTGGACATAAGCAAACAAGGGGGAACCAAGTCTTACCCGCTTTGCAGAGAGGCCTTAAGAGTTTGGAAATGGGTGATGGATACTCAACGCTTCCTGATAGCAACGCATATCCCGGGGAAATCCAACGTAATAGCGGACAAACTCAGCCGTGCAATTCTGATGCCTCACAAGTGGTCTCTGAATCCAATGGTTGCGAAAGAGATCTTTCACAAATGGGGCCAGCCTTGCTGCGATCTATTTGCCACTCACCTGAACACCAAATGCAGCAGCTACTTTGCCCTCATTCCCCATCCGGGGATGTCACCCAGGGATGCTCTAGTTCATGATTGGCACCCGGGACTTCTCTACATCTTTCCTCCCTTTCCACTCATACCCAAAGTAATACAGAAAGCAAGACGGTTAAGGAGTTCCTTGATCCTCATTGCTCCTTACTGGCCTCGACTAGTTTGGTTTCCTTTCCTGTGGCCCTACCTTTTGGAGGAACCATGGATTCTGGACCCATCTCCAGATCTCCTGATTCATCAGTTGGGACAGTTCCACCCCCTCCATCCACACCCTCAAATTGACAGCATGGCTGCTCCAATTCCACGTATAGCCAGGTGCATTCCCTTATCCCCAGCGGTCAAACACATCCTAATTTCATCCCATAAACCTTCCACTCAGAAACTATATTCTAGAAAATGGAAAAGGTTTTCCCTTTGGGCTATGAATCGGGTCTTAGATCCATATACAGCTCCTTTAGAATCCGTTTTATCCTTCCTAACAACAATTTTTCATGAAGGAGCCGCAGCTGCTACATTTAGAGTTCAGTTAGCTGCCATTTCCACTTTCCATTTTGCTTTCATGGGAAATCCAGTCATGCAACACTCCCTCTGTAAAACCTTCTTAAAAGGAGTTCTTCTTCTTAGGCCCCCAAAAAAACAACCATTAGAACCCTGGGACTTAAATTTAGTCCTCTCATTTTTGATGTCTGCACCCTTTGAAACATCCTCGTTGTCAGACTTAAAATTGTTATCATGGAAATCCTTGTTCTTGGTAGCTATAACATCGGCTAGGAAAGTCTCGGAACTTCAAGCCCTAACTATTTGACCTCCTTACATTATCTTTCACAAGGATAGAGTCTCTCTCAGGACAAACCCTTCCTTTATTCCTAAGGTATGTTCAGAACACAACCTGAATACTACCATTGAGCTACCTATGTTTTTCCCAAACCACTCTAATAAATCAGAGTATAGACTTCACCAGCTAGATGTCCACAGGATACTCAGATTCTGTATACACAGGACCAAAGAATTCAGGAAATCTGATCAACTTTTCGTTTCCTTTTCTGACAAAAGGAAAGGCTTACCTGTTTCAAAAATTACTCTTTCAAAATGGCTTTCGGATTGCATATCTTTTGCTTATCAACAAGCTGGTAGAAAATTACCATTAAAAGCTAAAGGTCACTCTACTAGGGCTGTAGCTACTTCATGTGCCTTTAGATCTAGGCTCCCAATTGATACTATTTGTGCAGCAGCTACTTGGGCAAGACCACATACATTTGTCACTCATTACAAATTGGATTTGGCCTCCCGGGACAGGTCATCCTTTGGGTCCACTGTGCTGAAGAGTCTCTTCACTTGAGCCACCCGGGATAAAGGTGCTATGGACGTTGTCCCATCCAGCAAGAATTACGACGAGATAGGACTACATAACATAAAGAAGTTATGTACTTACCATAACGTTCCATGTTTGTAGTCCATCTCGCCTATAATCTTGTGTCCCTCCCTCCAACCCACTTCCTGTTTCTGGGGGATCTAGTGGACCCCTTTTTTTGGCTGTCTGACTGTGCTCTTTATTGCCCACCTGGAATGGATTATGTTTCTAATCCTTTGCTGTATTTATACAGCTTATTTCTTATTATTATTACCTGATAGGTTTTTATTACTTTCTTGCAAACTAGATCTGGGGAATTGCCATGAGGCACCATGGGATAGGGGCTAGCCTTGAGCCAGTAAAAGCTCTTGAGCTTTAATTTCAGCCGAGTCGGATCCGAATATTGGCTCTGAACCCATCCAGCAAGAATATAGGCGAGATGGACTACAAACATGGAACATTATGGTAAGTACATAACTTCTTTTTTTTAACCCTTCAGCTGATAAAAAATAGATTTAATGTATGAAGAGTAGCCCTTTTAAGGCTGACTGCTACTTTTCTAGATTTGTTGCTTTTATGAGCATGTGATCATGCTTCAGTAGATATGCACTCTACATTCAGCAGTTATTACAAAGTCTTTAATGTAGCAAGCTCTCCCTCTCCATAGACAGTACTGTAGCCATGGGTTCAATTGTTAATTAGCTGCTCTTTGGGCTCTAAGGTTTCACATTGTTAATTGCCAATGATCTCTGAGCTACATTGCATCCAAAACATAAACTGGAGCCACATCTCTGCCATCATGGGGAGCATGTTTCCACTTCCCAGGAATTGTATAAGAAAGTATCTAGTTTGACATACTTAAGGAATTTATTTTAACTGCCCAAGAATTATAGATCAAAGGTTTATGAACTTCTTAAATTAATATAAGATAGGTTAAATATGTGGAAAAGTTGACAGTAGTTGCTTTGAAGAGTTGAAATTATAGAAATGTGCATCACTTCTGTATTCTATAATAAAGGTATGTATAGTTTCTCTAATTTGTTTTGTGTGCAAATTTTATATATAAAGACTTGGATAAATGTCAGTTTTAAACTATTAGTTTCGATTAAAATTTTGAGGAAACAGGTATAATTAGCCTTGCATCCAGAAATTTCAGAAATCATTTTTTTCTATAGCAAACTAGTTAGTGGATGAAGCATAGTTTTATGCCATGATTACGCTAGATACATTTGGTCTTGGTTGCTGATCAGTCAATTCTACTGGAAGAAAACAAATGTTTAGTGATTATGTTCACTGATATCTCTGAAGGAAATTTTTTTACAAATTTGCTATGTAATAGTGTGGCAATATAATAGGGAAATTAAGGACTTAAGGAGGCAGTGTGTAACTTTCTCTGGCAGTAGGTACAAATGATTAGCACTGTTAGCTTTTAACAAGCTGTTTCCTGTAGTCTGGGGTTTGATTCTGTCTGTTTGCCCACTGTGTGCCTTTCAGCAAGTCACATGCAGTGTTCCCGAATTGCTCCTGACAAGTGATCCTTTTGCCAATTGGGCAATCCCAGTTAAAAAATAAATAGTTAAATATGAAAAAAGGTGCTCATTTTGATAGACAGCATTGTCAGTGTGGGGTTGGGAGACAGCAAGTGAATAAGTCTGTTGATACATGTTTGCCTGTCCTGGAAAAGACTGGAGCAATCTGGAGACACATTCATATGAGCATATGAGTGAAATGTGAAAGTCTAGTGTTAGAAAGGCCCAGAGGTACTCAAATTTGACTAAGGTTATAAAGAGGACAAGAAGCTGCATATTTGTAAAAGCTGTTTGAAGAAGTATAGCAACACTTAACTATGACAGAAAAGCATGCAGGAACAGAGCTAGTAGGAGAAGTGAAGTTACATAGTAAAATGTTTTAACCTCAAAATGCAGGTAAAGTGAGAAGTAGAAATGACTAGAAGAATTTAACATAAAGAATCACTTACTGAAAGGGAGCATTCCAAAGAAATAAAGGTACAGTATGTGGAAAGTGCACAGCCTAAGCAGAATCACTTTCTTCCTGGTGGTATAGGGATAACACTTGTGATTGATGGGTACAGAGACTAATAGGAACAAGTCATTTCATTTAAAATTCATTCTTGTTCGAGCAGATGCCCAGATCTAACAACTGGGAAAACAAATGGGGGGATTCAATAAACCCTACACGATCATTTTTGACCATGTGCACATCACAGTGTGATGTGCACACTGCCACAAAGAGTTTTAGATTCAGTAAACTCCACGTAGTTGCACACACCCACGCAAAGCTGCTAAAACGTCCGTGGTATGCAGATTACAGCATAAGTAGCTGAATCGTATGCTAATAAAGTAAATAAACACGGTGGAGTGATTCAACAAGTTGTAAAGCAACCGTGTAGACTCCATGCTTGTGTTGGCCGTGTATTCAAAAGTTTTCTGAATACAACCATGGAAAGGAGTCTACATGGAAACAAGCGCTATTAAATGTCCATACATTTGTATGTAATGGACCCTAACATGTAATCCCCCACGCATTATGACAATATCAGACTTGTTGGATGCTAGAAATTATATTAACAATAGCAGCAATTCCTTTTTAAGTGCCATGACATAAATGCAGATTTCCACCCACACCCCAAATGAACAATGTACTCATAACTATGTCGACAGCTAAAAGTATAAACCTCATGAAACATAGACTTCAAAACCTGCATTCCTCCGTACAGATATATACCTCAGTAATACCCTCCCTTGACTGTACAACATTGTGCTCCCTTTCAGTTTCCCTGCCTACATGGTTACCAACCATATAGATTCAGGGCTATCAACACAGTGAAGATGCAAATGAGGTCTAAACCCATTAGAATTGCTGAATCACAAAAACTGTGTAGGGATATTCACTTCTCACAGACACTGCCACAGTGTTCATATTGAATGCATGGCAACAGTGAATGATGACATCAGGGATGTGTGTCAGGTTACATTTACAGAGATGTATATGTAGATCTGTGAAGTATAAAAGTGCATGCAAGCAGTGTGCAACTCACAAGTTCTGTTTCATCCTCTTTATTGTTTGTTAAAATGTATTGTCTTGTCCGCTTTAAATTCAAATTTAGTTTTTAATTTTGCCCTTTTTTGTGTGATGTGGGACTTAGCACAACCACAGGAAATGGAGGAATGAATGGCAGGTTTCTCTGTGCTTGTCACATAACTATTCCTGTGTCAGCTTGCATATGTGTAGGACTAGAGTATAGAAGGCTTGGGGTTCTAGTGCAGGGTCTGCAACCTTCCCTCCACTTTTTGACCTGCATGTTTGCACAATATCACAGACACGGACAAAAGTAATAACAAGATCACCTGTGCTAACCTTATTTCTGTGTTGATGCACTCAGCGGTGTGTATGTATGTATCACACACTAATGCCCACCAACAGAGTTGATATATTCAGTAAAGTAGCAGATGTTTTTCATAGGTGAGAATTACAGTATAAGCAGATGATTTCAGTGTGGTGGAGCTATTCAACAAGCTATAAATCATCCATGTAGCCTACATTCTGGTTTTCCTTGCATACGTCAATACAGTGGGAGTAGAGAAAAGAAAATTCTAGGCCTGAAATAAAATTGCCTCAACGGCTGCATTTGCAAGGTAAGTCCTGAACCTAGAATGTATTCTTTAATAATATTATGGCATATCCTTGTATATTTAACTTGGTGCAGTAATTAAGTAAATAGTGGTGGATGTACAGAAAGTACCTTAACATTTGACAGCAGACACTTATTGTACTTTTATGTGTCCATTACAAAGGTTTTTTTCTTACTCCTCTCGTTTTTTATTGCACTTTTTACATGATGCACCGCATGGTGCAAATAGCATAAACAGATAATGGCTGTGTTTATCTGGTTTGCGCAAAGCATGGTGTACCACTTATGAATCAGATGGCCAAAAATAGTAACCAGATACATTCAATTAATGCCCTTGGCCATCGTGAAAACCTGGCCTGGAGTACAGATGGTATTGGGTTCTAGTACAGAGTGTATAACCTTTCTTTTACTGCTGTGATATTGCAGTTTACAGCAATGAGGTGCAACAAAGACAACTGTTTCTTCAACATTATTGTGGCAACAGGTGCAAGTGTAATACTACCATGCACATGGTCCTGAGTTCGCATACACTGTATTCCATACAGTATTATTTTTACTGACATAAGCAGTGCGACTCATGTTTGTGCACCCCTTACCAACACACAAACAGGTATAACTCACATGCGTGTACATTATAACCATCACACAAATCTCCTGCACACTGCACTGTGGAACTGTATATATGTGATACTTTCTTATTGGTGTTTATTGTCCATTTCCTTTGAATGACATAAAACTATGTGTGGAAACATTGCAAAATCAGGGCACATTCTAAGTATACATCATATATTCACAATGCATACATATGTTGTCCTCCCCCAAGCAGTACAATCCTGAGGCTCACTATTTTGCTACACACATATATCTACCACACTACAAAGTTTAATATATAATGTTGTGTGCTCCCTCATAGACAGGGCCAGTCGATGATGTTGACAATTTTGCTGTACTAAACACAAACATCCAGCTATGCTCAATAAAGGTACTTGTGTTTTTACACAGCTAGGCTTCTACACACCTAGGGCACACTCTACAGTTAGGCTACTGGCCTCATGTGAACTTATTAATCTATGTGCCTATGCAGGCCTCCTAGCCTGTTGTCTCCCACATGGACTGCTGATGTCATCTACCATAAGTTCACCTGCAGCCATGGTTGTCTCCCACATGGACTGCTGATGTCATCTACCATAAGTTCACCTGCAGCCATGTAACAGTCAGGCTTGTGCCGTGGCACTTACATAAAGTACTGAGTTCTGTAGTCTGAGTACTTAGGTAAGGTTCTGTTTTCATTGTAGTCAGGTGTGTGTGTGTGTGTGTGTGTGTGTGTGTGTGTGTGTGTGTGTGTGTGTGTGTGTGTGTGTGTCCATCCAGCCAGAAGAGCAAGTGTGTATCCTGCAGTTACCACCCCAATCCCATACATTGATAGTATTTTGATGCTTGCACCTGCCTATGCACCCATTTCATGCAGCTCTCCCAACCTCTTGTCTCACACATGGCCTGCTTATGCCCTCCACTTTAAATTTACCCACAGAGTTGTAAAAGTCAGGCTTGTGCCATGGTGTTTGCATAGAGTACTGGTGTTCTAGAGTCTGATGTGTGTGTGTGTGTGTGTGTGTGTGTGTGTGTGTGTGTGTGTGTGTGTGTGTGTGTGTGTGTGTGTGTGTGTCTACTCAGCAGAGTAGACATGCAATCCTGCAATTACTTCTCCACTGGCATGGTTTGCCAGAATTTTGATACCTTCCTACACATCCATTTCAGGCAGTCCTCCCAAACTTGTCTCCCAAGTGGCCTGCTGATGTCATCCACTATAAATTGACCTGCAGCCATGCAACAATGTAAAAGTCAGACTTGTGATGTGGTGCTTGCATACAGTACTGTGTTCTGTAGTCTGTGCACTTAGGTAGGGGTTCTGTTCTGTCTGCAGTCAAGTGTGTGTGTGTGTGTGTGTGTGTGTGTGTGTGTGTGTGTGTGTGTGTGTGTGTGTGTATATGCATATGTGTATATCTCTACTCAGCAGAATAGATGTGCTATTCTACATTTACTTCTACAATGGCATGGTTTGCTATTCTTTGATATTTGCTCAAGCCTACACATTTATTTATTTTATTTTATTTACAGTTTGTTAACTGGGAGAGTCCATTGGGCCAGAATGAGACCTTTTTCAATGGAGGGCCGGGGAAAAAAGCTCCATGAGAATACTTATACAAAGCTACAGACATAATTACAAAAACAATGTTAAAAAAATAATACAATGTACAATTGCTTATGAGGTTTACAGAGTATAATGACTATAAAAAAAATTGGAGTAATATAATACAATTTATTTTAAGAAAACAGTAATACTTATGTAGATTGTAAAAGTCATTGGGAAAAGGAAATAGTGGGAGATAAAAGAGTTGGGAGAAAGAGAGAAAGGGAAGGGTGGGTTATAGTGAGGAGGAGAGTAAGAGAAGGAATACAAGGTGGGAAAGGAGGAAGTGGAGGATAGAGTGTGCAGTGGAAGGTATGGTATATAGGTTAGGAGGGGTAGGAGCAGGAACATTCCCATTTGGAAGAGAGGCTAGTGTGCATAAAGCTTTTGAAGGAAATGGGGGATTGTGTAGTTCTAATGTGGGGAGGAAGGGAGTTCCATTTACATGCTAGGGAGTGAGATAATAGGAGTTGGACTGGAGTGCGTAATGGTTTGTATACTTTGAGAAGATTTTGATTGTTATATCTGAGGGATCGGTCAGGAAGATGCATAGAGAAAGGCAGTGTGAGGGTTTGAAAATAAGTTTGGGGGCAGTGGAAATTTGAATGTAAAAGAGATAGTGGGGAAACTCAAGCCAGTTTAAAGAGTGTAGAGAGTTGCAGTGATGTGAAGATGATTTGGCACCTGTGGCAACCTTGAGGGAGGCCTGGAGATTGATAAGGATAGGAGCACCATACATAAGAGAGGGGAGGAGATAGGTTGTGGAGAGAGTAAGTTTAGAGGAGGGGGCTAGAACACGACTGTGGTGGTACAGCATACCAAGTGTTTTTGTGAGATTTTTTTATGCTAATTTGAAGGTGTATATCAAACTTGAGTTGTTCATCAATAATGACTCTGAAAAGCTTGCTGTTGGAATCTACTTCAATTGGAGTCCTATTATAACTTGTTATGATGAAGGAGTTTTTATGTATTTTGGTGTTTTTTCTATGGGTGAATATCATAATTTTGGATTTAGATGGATTAAGAGCTGGATGATTGTTAAGCATCCAAGCCTCAGTACTAGAAAAGGCTGTCTGAGTAGCTTTCGGGGGGGGATATACCAGAGCAGATGATAGTTGAGTCGTCAGCATATTGGACAAGTTTAGCGTTGGGTATACAAAGATAAAGATTGTTTATAAAAATGTTGAAAAGTAAAGAACTCAGTATTGAACCTTGAGGAACACCTGTAAGAGTGTCTAAATAGGAAGAGGTAGAGTTCTTCCATTTAACAGCATGTTGCCTATTTGAGAGGTAGCTTGTGAACCAGTTGATGGTTAAAGGAGAGAGATTGAGGTTAGAAAGCTTATCTAGAAGTAAGGAGTGGGAGATAGTATCAAAGGCATTGGATAAGTCTAAGAAAATGGAGGAAACTAAGTTACCGAAGTCAAGTTCCTGGTTGATCTCGTCAAGGAATGAAAGTAGGGCAGTGCTGGTACTGTGGCCTGGTCTAAGGCCATGTTGTGTTGGTGTTAGAAGATGGTTATCTAGAAGGTGAGGTAAAATTTGAAGGTGAATGCATTTTTCAAGTATTTTAGAAATCAGGGAGAGTATGGCTATGGAGAGGAAATTGGAGATGTCAGTGTTCTTACCTCCTTTTTGTAGAGGAATGATGAAGGCCTTTTTCCAGAGGAGGGGAGCATAGGATTTTTGGATGGACCGGTTAATTAATATGCTGATAGGGAGAGCAATGCCATCAGCAGCTAGTTTAAAGTAGTGGGATGGTAAGTTATCAGGGGCATTAGAACAGGGTTTTAGTTTGTAAAGGTGTTTTTTTATAGTGTGAATGGGGATAGAGTTAAGAGAGAAAGGAGGGGGGAGAGTAGTATTTGTGGTGCAAAGAGAGGATTGTGAGGGGGGAGATGAGGGTGGAGAAGATTTTTTTGGGGAAGGGTGAGGTTAATTTGGTTATTGAGTTTATGACGAAAGAGTTAAAGTTGGAGGCAATGATTTGGTCAGATGCTTTGGGGTCAGGGCAAGGATTGTCTTTAGTACCTGGACTTAGGATGGTGGAGATATTGCTCCAAATTTTTTGGGGGGTTAGTTTTATGATTGTTTTTGAGCTGACAGTAATAAGATTTTCCATCAGAGGCAATTTGTTTTTTTTTACTAGATTTCTAAGTTGTTTGAATTCTGTAAGAGAGACTGGTGTTCTAGATTTCTGGCATTGTTTCCATAATTTCGGGTGTGCATGAGCTTAATGGTATCTTTAGAAAGCCATGGAGCTGTTTTGGACTTTATTCTTTTAGTTCTAGTGGGGACAAAGCTATTGAGTATGTTATTGAAGGATGAGTTGAAATATTCAACATCGTCATATAGAGGATGGGTTTTCAGGGGGGTCCAGTTTATTTGTCTTAGGGTGCTGGAGAAGGTTTGAGGATTAAAGTTAGTAAGGGTACGGGTGGAGATATAGTTATGCTGAAGGTGTAGGTGGGAGGGAGAGTGGAGAGCGAATGCAGATAAATGATCAATAAGTGAATCAGGGAGAGTTCCACTGTTAGTGATATTGTTGGGATGGGAAACTAGTATTCAATCAAGGATAGAGCCTGAGGAGCTATCTTTTCTGGGATGGGTGGGAGAGTTAACTAATTGGGAAAAAACATATAGGTTTATATTATGGAGTAAAGAAACTGAGAGGATGGATTCCCAGTTGATGTTAATGTCTCCTAGAATAATTGTTTCATTGGAAATATTAGACAAAATCCAGGAAAGTATATCTTCGATTATTGGGATATTGTTACCTGGTGGGATGTAAAGGGCAACTATCAGTATGTTTTTATGATTATTAATTTTTAGGAGGGCCAGGGTTAGTTCAGCTGTAGTAAATTGAGGTACGTGGTTGGTGTAGGGGATGACTGTGAGGGAAGAGAAGAAAAGTAAGGCAACTCCACCTCCTTTTTTATGAGTTCTATCATTTCTAATGATTTTATAGTTGGGAGGGGTGATTTCAGAGTCCATTAGGTGGGGCTTGAGCCAAGTTTTAGAGATGGTTAGGATATCAGGGTGGTAGTAGGAGAAACAAACATGGAAGTTAGGTATCTTGTTACAGAAGCTTTGGGCATTGATAGTGGCAAATAGGAGAGATTTACAGGGAGAGAATAGTTGGGATGGAGGGGAGTTGAAATTTAGATGGGTTGGATAACAAGGGCTTGGGTGAATATCACCTGAGAGAAGGATCAAGATATATCTGAGCATGAGGGACAGATGAAGGAGAGGATTTTTGGAGTTTTGATGAGGAGTAGGGTATAAAGTATGGTGAGAGGTATGGGAGAAGTAGGAGAAGATGCATTTAAGGGTGGAAGAAGTTTTAGAAGATGCAAAGTGTGTTTTGTGTAATAGGAGGAGGTTGCTGATGTGTTATAGGTAGGGGAGATGTAGGCAGAGTAGAGGGGTTCTTGTTTATGGAAAGAAGAGGTGATGTGGTAGAGGGCAGAGTAGGTGGAATGTGGAAGATAAGTGAGTTGGGAGAAGAAGACAAAGGAGGGTTAGAAGAAGAGTTAAGTATAGTGGTGTAAGAGAGGGGTTGTGCATGGTAATATGAAGGTTATAGTGAGGGTGGATAATAATGAGGGAGGTATAGTAGTGTTAGGAAGAGAGAGGTGTGTAGCTTTAAATATTCTAGGGGTGGAGGGGCCTATGTTAAACCTAGGTATGCTGAGAAGGAAATTGTTGGTGGGGGGAGATAGGAGTATGGGGCGGGAGGGTGAGTTTGGATTGGATGGAATGAGGAGTGGATGTAGCTGTATGGCTATAAATGTAGATGTGGGGGTGGGTGGGAAATGGGGCCAGGGTATGGGGAGCGAAGTGAACAAAAAAAAAAAACAATTCATGTAGCCCTCCCAACCTCATGTCTCCCACATAGCCTGCTGATGTAATCTACTATAAGTTGACCTGCAGAGATGTAAAAGTCAGAGTTGTGCTGTGGTGCTTGCGTAAGTATTCTGTGTACTTGATAGGGAGTGGTTCTATTCTCACTGCAGTCAAGTGTGTGTGTGTGTGTGTGTGTGTGTGTGTGTGTGTGTGTGTGTGAGAGAGAGAGAGAGAGAGAGAGAGAGAGCTGTTACTTGACATTACAGAGAGCCTTTTACATCAGCATGTGAGACACTTATCACCATATGCTCAACACATAATGTTGATGTAATCAGCTGTATCAGATTATTGCATATGCAGCCATTCCACCAGGGCAGGATCAGACACTCTGCATGGAGCCAAGGCAGATTTCACATTAGGTTCATAGGAGGTTACTAGGCTATTGGCCGCAGGGCCTTTGTAAGCCTAGCCATGTTATACCATTGTTCCCTTATTGGCAGAGTTGTATGGTCTAAATTTTCAGCACAAGTCATCAGCACAAATTGCCATTGTCCAAGAGGGATATGGGTGACACACCTGGGGTAAATTTATGGTCTCCCATCCAGTTGTCTAAATTATGCTTAAATAGGGTCATTGAGGGGCTCTGTTTTACTTGAATTGGGAGTTTATTCCAGAGCAGTGTTAGTCTCTGGGAGACATATCTGTCACTCCAGTATGTCCTGATAATGTCGCAGGCTAGGTTAAGATCCCTAAGGTGAGGGAATCTTGTCCCATGTGGCTTATGGATGTGCAGCATTTCCATTAGAGCAGGGTCTGAGACTGCTCTTTAGGCCAGGCACAAGCCATCTCTCAGCAGCCTATAAGAGTACATTGACAGGACCTTCAGTCTGTCCATGCAAGTCATGTTGCAATCCCTGAATTTTCTTGGTGAGAAACCTCTGAGGTCTCTCCAGCTGATGCAGGCATCTGGTGAGGTGCATACAGAAGGGAGCATTATACTCTATTAGTGGTCTGATGAGGGATGAGTACAGGGGAGTTATAACATCCTTAGCGCTGGATGTAATGCCCTTACATATGGGATGTGCAACATAGAAGGCCTTCATTACCACTCTGAATACATGGTGATTGAAGTTAAGGTTGCTATCAACATGTGTTCCCAAATTTCTCACCAGAGAGTTTGAGTTAAGGGGGTACTGTTAATATTATAATTTGCAGAAACTTGCCCTTTGCTGAAGGGGATGATAATGTATTATTTTGTGTTTATTTTGAGTCTGTGGCTTTAGCACCAATTATTTGTCTGTGTAAGCCATTTTTGGAGTATGTCAACATTGTTGGGGGACTCAGTGATTGCACCCAGTTTGCAGTCATCGGTGAACATGGTAAGCCACAGGCCATCTATTTTCCCCTGGACTTTTGAGAAATACATTCCAAACAGTAGGGGGCCCAGCGCAGATCCTTGTGGTACACCAGTGGTAACTGGTCTGCTGGTAGAGGTAAAATCCCCAATTTTGACTGTATTTGTTCTGTCAGTGATCCAGTTGACTACCCATCTAGTGACATATCAGTTAATTCCAAGCTGTGTGAGTTGCTCAGTGATGCCTGAGTGGTGGACTGTGTCAAAAACCTTGGCTCAGTCAAGATAGGCTGTATGTAGTGCTTTGCCTTCATCCAGGGCTTTAGTGACATTCTCTAAGAAGTCCACCAGGTTTAATAAGCATGATCTTCCCTTAACAAAGCCAGATTGTGTTGAGTCAAGAGTCTGAAGATCACCTATGTCTTTGTTGATAATGTCCATGATGATTCTCTCCATCACCTTCCAGATAAGGCTGGTTAGGCTTATAGGTCTATAGTTCCCAGGGTTGGTTGACAGACCTGTTTTATGCAAGGGAATTCCTGTTGCTGTTTTCTGTTCTGCTGGGGCAAAGCAAGTGCTTACATTCTGGTTGAAGAAAATGACAACTGGTTCCACTAGGTCCAATTTTAGCCTGGGATGTTATCCGATCCCATAGAGGCTGTGTTTTTGGCCATGGAGAGTGTTGTTATGAACTGCTCTTTGGAGATACTAGGTAGAGGACAGGTGACAAATATGCTTTGGGGTATGTCTGGTGGGGACAGGGGGGTGAAGTTTTCCCTAAATCTGTCTGCTAGCAGGTTGTCAATGTCCTTAGGATCAGTATGAGTGGTACCATCCACTACTAGTTTGGCACAAAACTGGGCCTTCCCTTTTAGATTTCTGACGTAGCTAAAGAATGCCTCCTGATTATCTTTAGCTAGGGATTCTAGTTTAGCTTCATACTTGACTTTAGAGGACTTTACAAGATAGCTAATTTACTTGTTCAAGCTGTGAAGGGTGTCCTTACTCTGCTGAATCAGTTCCCTCCTGTTCTTAGAAATTAGTTTCATCCACATGTTGTATAACCTATTTATGATTGATGCCCACTAGGGTGGCTTGCTTTTTTGTGAGGACCTTGTTTGGATCCGTTAAGGTTCAGCCGAGTCTATACATCTGTATAGGTGTTTATACAGGCCATTTGTGTACACCTCTGTATAGCAGTCATTGTAGACAGTGGTAGCAGGGGGGTTGCAGCTATTTATGGTATCGTTTAGGAGGTTATAGTTTGCTTTGGAGAAAATTGTCATCCTTTTTGCTCTTAAAGGGGGTCAGGTATGACCATTAATTCGAATGAGACTGAATTCTGCTCTGTCCTGACCAGGGAGGGCAACACACAGGGGGTAGTGCAGAGACCCCCTGTGTTGGTGAATACTAACTCTAGGACATTCAAGCCCCTTGTGGAGATACATACAGTCTGTTACAGAGCATTTGTAGTAACAAAATCCGGGAACCATAGGGTGAGCCCAGTTAGTGGAAGGATAGTTGAAATCACATATGACCAAGGTGTTTGGTTGTATAGTGAGTGACTCAAGTAGGTCCAAGTAGGCAGAGTGGTTCTCATGGTTCATGGAGGGGGACCTATAGCTAACAGTGATATGGAAGGGGGTTTTACCAAGAGTTAGTTGGACTTGGATTAGCACTGTGGAGTCATATTATTTGACCAGTCTTGAGTTGTATTTGTCTTTAATGAAGATATATACACCTCCTCCTTTTGAGGTCTGAACTTGTGGAAGGCATTGCAGCCTTGCATGGCCAGGGGGCTCTCTGGGGTCTTGAACCATGTCTCTGTGACTGAACATACATGGGCATCTTCCAAGGTAAGGAGTGCTTCCAGTGAGTGCAGTTTCTGATTTACACTCCTTGCATTAAGCAGCATAACCCTGAGTTTATCTCTAGTGGATTTTTTACATTGGGAATTTAGTTGTTCTGACATTGCCTAAAAAAGGCACTATGGGGGAGGCAAGTACCTTTGTCTGTAACTGAAAGCCAAGAGGCGACAGGTGAAGACAATCTCTGTCAAAGCAGTGTGGTTTGTTGACCATATCTTTCCAGGCTGACAGATACTTGATCCCCTTGGACTGACAACAGAAGCTAAGCCAATTTTTGAAGTCAGTCATGTTTTGTTTATATTGAGGCATCATCCTGGGTAAAGTTGGAATGCTGCTTAGGGCTAGGGAAATACCTGCTTGGGACAGATAATCTGAGAGCTCAGTCATGTCTCTCTACATATAGTACAGTGAGGTATGTCTCCAGTCATTTACTCCAACATAGACTATGACAGAGTCATAATGGTATTATTTGTTAGCAGAATTGAGTGGGTGCATGATCTGATGGATCCTGGCACCTGGCAGGGAAGCTGACTGTGACCTTTTGCTTGTCAAGCCTAGTGAGGGGGACATCTGTGTGTCTCACTATGGCGTCACTTATGACCAAAACATTTGGTTTTGAGGTGTTTTGCCTTAGGGGATTATTGACTGAGACAGTCTTGTGTGTATTATTATGTGTAGTGGATTCTGTTGGGCCTGCAGTGTGTGCAGCAGGTTTATGCTTGGGAGGTCCATAAACAACAAATCCACAGACAGATAATCCACAAGACTTCTTTATTAACAAATTCTCTAGCGCCTCGGCTCATCAGCCTTTACAGAGTATAAAACTATCAGAAAAAACAATCACTTAATAAGAATAACAAATTCTCAAATTGAACAGTTCACTTACCTAATTATTCACTTAACTAATAAATTAAACAACAATTAAATAATTAAATAATTGAATAACCAGTCATTGTCTTTAGGAGAGGAAGGAATATCAGGGATAGCGTTTATATTACGCTGTCGAAAACTCAAACTGTCGACAGCGTAGCGTAACAATCGACATAAAAATGTCGAAACCCTCAAACATCGAACACACACAAAAAAAAAAAAAAAAGAACACCCAAACGCAACACAAATTGCTCTATGCAGGGGGCAAGCCCCGCTGCACCCCCCACACCCCGCTACTTAAATATACCAACTCCGAGATCGCACTACATTACAGTAAATGGAAATCTACCCTTACGGAGATTTCCATTTACACACGTGATGACTTTCGCTTTTGACATTTTGGTGCCGACAATATCAGCTTCGATATTGTCGGCCTTCAACAGGGATATGCTGGTCCATGGGAGTTTTTCGCCTGATAGACATATGTATAAAATAGGGACTGTGCCTTGTGGTAGATGTTGTGGCTGTAAGTATGTGGTACAAAGTTCCAGTGTTGTTAATGGTAGGAAGTATAATGTAAAAGGTAATTTTAGTTGTGATTCAGAGGGAATAGTTTATGCTTTGCAGTGTCCATGCAATAAGTTTTATATTGGGGAAAGTAAGAGGGCTTTTAAAGTATGTCTTCAGGAATATTTGAGGGATATTAGGAAGGGAAAAATAGAAAGTCCTATTGCTGCACATTTTAAAACTCACCATTGTATGAATGAGGGGGGACTTCAAGCTACTAGTTTAGATCAGATCTATTGTGGACAGTTTGATAATATGGATATAAAAGCCAGATTGTTATATAAAGAAACACTTTTTTTTATTAAAATGTGATATTTTGATCTCCAAAGGTCTTAACTTAGAATGTAAAGAAACATTTTTATCTGATGTTGTTGATCTTCACTGATACGTTCGGTTCTGAGCCCTCGGAACAGAGTCGGCCTTTTTACCAAGTTCGTGTCAGCCAAAAAAACTCTCAAGCTAAGTTTCTACCTAGAATGCCCTTCTCCCTGTTACCTTAGATCTTGTTTGCCATGTAGCCATAAAGCCGCATTTCAGCCAACCTCTCAGCTAAGTGAAACTTTATTTGATATTTATGTGGAAAACCTTTGATATCTTTTTTTATTGAGCAAATAGTATTTCTAGTCTGTTTTCTTCTGTCAGACATTGTTTTTTTCCTTCTCTTCTCTACCTGTTGTTACCGTTGGTAATCTTTCAAGTACCATTGTTGGTACGGCCTTTCCTCCCTTACCCTTGTGGTATTTCTTCAATACCATAGCTGGTATTTTTCTTTCCTGTCTAGCCTGTTAGGATTGGTTTTTAGTAAAGTGTTTTTGTTTTCTCTCTTACATATTACTGTACTGGTACAATTGTGACTTTTTGAACAGTATTTGACTTATTTGTTCTGACTGGTTATACTGTTGGCCTGCGGTGTCTCTCTATCAAGATGTCAGATAAGAAAGGTACTTCAGGTTTTAAGCATTGTGCTTCATGTAATGGCAAGTTACCTAATAGTGATTCTCATGATGATTGTGTATACTGTTTGGAGGTGCCACACCTTTCGCTGCAGCCTTCTTGTGACATTTGTCAGAGTTTCAGTCAATGCACTCTTAATGAGCGCAAAAATAAACTAATACTGAAAGGGTTACTTAGGTCTCCCTTTTCAGAGGCCATTTCTGGGATGGAGGTCTCAGCCCCTCCTACTAAAGACAAAAAGAGGTCCCACTCGGTTCCCTCCTCACCATCAAGTGATCAGGGTAAGCCTGTCAAATCAAAGGTCCCAAAGTTGTCTTCGGAGCATAAATCTGCCTCTATGGCTCCATCTTCCTCGGCTCCAAGCATCTCGAAACCTTCGATACCGGCGCCAGTTTGGGCACTGGTCCTGCCTCATGCACCAATTATAGACCTCACCACACCTGTTTTGACTTCGGCACCTGTGGCCACTTTGGCTCAGGGCACACCTTCGATACCTTCGTCAGTTATGATTTTGGAACAGACCATTTCGGCACCAAGCGTTTTACCGACAAAATTGGATTTGACCCCATTACTCCCGGTCTCAAAACTTGAGACTTTGGTGCCAGCAGACCTTGCACCATGGACCCAGTACTCCCCTTCCGTAGATCCGTTTCTGAGCCAGGTGTATAGCCCTTCATTGAACATCCTGACTCCCCATCCGGAGTATCCACTAGATCTAGCAGGAGTCTGTCAGAACACGATGTGGTGTGTCTTGTGGACCAGCTGCTGGTAGCCAGGTGGATACTCACACTTTCTAAGACCCATCCACCTGCAGGACTTGGGTTAGTTTCTCCATGGACTCCATCTTACACTCCTCCTTCGACCATTTCGGTTCTGAAGCCTTCTGCTCCGACATCCTTCTCGGAACCCATTACCTCAGTGTCTGTAGTGCATCTCAGTCCAGCTCCAAGTTTGTCCCTTTGGTCTTTGGTTCCTGCGGAACCAGTCCTTCCTCAGTCTGGGGATTGGAGGGCGGGTGCTTCGGCCTGGGGCATGGAGCCGTGTTTCTCCTCAGTTCCATCCTCCGTGCCGATAGGCACGTCTACACCAATCCTGTTTGAGGCTGCATCCATGGGGGTGGGTTCATTGGAGTGGGGTGTGACCCCGGTCCCAAGGTTGTCTTTCTTGGTTCCGGGCTCCCATCCCTCTTCGGCCGGACCTGCTTTCTGCGCGATGGAGACGGCTCTCGCTTCTGGAAGCACTACTTTGATGTCGGAACCCCAGTTTTTGCCCCTTGAGCTACAGCTGCCACAGACCACCCCCAGGACACTGGGCAGAGAAGCTGCAGGATGCCCTTTTTCAGGGTATCCAGTCTTCCGAGTCCTCCTCAGAGACCCCCACTGAGGAGCCCCCTTGAAAGAAGACATGCAAGAGGAAGCACATGGACTCACCTGAGGAGTCCTTAATGGAAGACACGGATTATGATGATGGTGAAGAGTCCCCTCGGACACCTCCTGATGATGTTTCCTTCAAAGACATCCTGGAAATGCTAAAGCAGGGAGGTGACTGGAAGCCCTCCAACCCTTCATCTGAGGAGTCTGCGTTCCTGCAGGCTTTTCGCACCCAGCCTTCTACCTCTTAGGTGACCCTGCCTGCCAACGAGCTCATCCAGCTCATCATGCAGCTCGCTTGGAAGAACCCTGATTCCATTGAGGTGATCCCTTGGAGACCTGACAAAGTTCTTTCCCCTCCCGAGGAGAACCCATATTGGTCCAAAAGGTTACCAGTCAATGCTATGGTGGTGGCGGCAGCCACGAAAAAGGACTTGACTGAGGAAAATCCTGGTGTCCACCTACCCAACAGGGAGTCCTGGGTGGTGGACAGACTTGAGAAGCAAGTTTTTGCATCAGGGACCTTTGCTATATGGTCCCTGAATTATTTGGAACATTTTACGAGGCTCGAGAGGGACTTGATCTCTGAATTCTCTGGGACACTCGCAGGACAGTTTTCTGATGAGGTCAGGGACAAAGTGGCCTCACAGCTCACAACTCTGGAATCAATATCCAACTCATCCATGAGGCTGCTTTCACATGTGACTGAAGGGGTGGCCAGAGCAGAGGGTTTAGGCATTGTCATGAGGCGTTATGCCTGGATGCGCATTTGTGACCTCACGGACCCCTTCAAGTCTTACTTTTTGAATGCTCCTATCGAAGCATCATCCCTTTTTGGCTCCAAAGTGAAGGACATGCTAGCCAGGTGCAAGCAAGATGGAAAGACCCTGTCTGCTGTAGGCCTACGGTTTTCCAGTCCTCAGTGTACCCTCTCCAGGAATCAGAGGAGTGGGAAAATGTGGCACAAAAAATCTCAGGGTCCTTTCCATGCCGCACATGGTGATGATAGCCCCAGGAGCAGGGGGGGTAACAATTCTGGAAGACACCCCTACAGAGGCAGAGAGGGGGTCCTCGTAACCAAGGCTCCAGGGATTCCTTCTCTGGACAGCCTTACCAGCGCTCCTGAGGAGCAGCTCGGTTGCTTACCTCTGGAAGCAGTCGGGGGTCATTTCTCTCTGCACCAAGCTGCCTGGCAATCTATTATCACCAATCATTTGGTGCAGAGTATCATCACCAGAGGTTACACCATTCCCCTTTCTTTCCAACCAAATCTTCCAAGAAAGCTTCCTGATATTCCACCCAGTCAAAGGGAAGCAGCAGCTTCAGAGATTATAAAGCTGTCTCAAAAAAAGAGTCATCCAACCAGTCCCACCAGAACAACGCGGATCCAGATTTTACTCAAGATTCTTTTTGGTGCCAAAAAAGACAGGGGACTGGAGACCAATTTTGGATCTAAGAAGCTTAAACAAGTGTGTCACCCAAACCAAGTTCTGGATGGTCACGGTCCAGTCCATTCCCCCCTTTTTGAGAGAAGGCAATTGGATGTGCTTGATCAATCTCCAGGATGCATATTACCACATCAAGATGGACAAATGCACCAGGAGTCTGCTTCACTTCCGGCTAGGGGCCAGTCATTATCAATTTCATGCCCTGCTGTTCGGTCTCTCTATAGCCCCCAGAGTGTTCACAAAATGCATGGCAGTGGTCACAGCTCACTTGAGACTACAAGGGTTCCGGGTGTTTCCATATTTGGACGACTGGCTCCTCACCACCCCACCGAGCATCTTCTGGTAACAGCACTGCATTATACCCTCTCTGGCAAAATTGTTGGGAATAACGATACATTGGGAGAAATCAAACCTTACTCCTATACAGCAAATAAAATTCATTGGAGCAGTGTTTTATACCCAGTCCTGTCTAGTATCACTCCCAAATCACAGACCCCAGCATTTGAGGCTGCAACTCCAAGTGATATGCTGTCACACAAACGTTTCAGCAAAGGAAGTTCTTCAGACCCTGGGTCCTATGGCAGCTTCAATTCCAATAGTGCCTTTAGTGAAGCTACATATGCGGATCCTGAAATGGCTCCTTCTTTTTCAGTGATTCTCTGCCTATCACCCCCTCTATTACCAGATTCGAATAACCAACTCCTGCAAACAGGACCTCCTTTGGTGGATGAGGCCTGAAACAGAACTTTGTAGTCGCCTATTTCAATCCCCTCAGCCCAGAGCCATTGTGACCATGGATGCTTCCCTGACTGGGTGGGGGGGCATTTCAAGGGGAAGCCAGTCCAAGGCACATGGTCCACCTCAGAGGCCCACCTGCATATCAATGTTCTGGAACTAAGAGCAGTGCTGTTAGCATTGTAGGTTTTTCATTTGGCTCTCCCTTCCGGGACAGTAGCAATTCAGTCAGACAATATGTCAGTGGTCTGGTATATCAACAAGCAAGGAGGAACTAAATCCTACCCCCTATGTCGAGAAGCCATGAGAATTTGGCAGTGGGCGATAGCTTCCAACCGCTTTCTGATAGCAATGCATATCCTGGGGAGCTCCAACGTAATTGCGGAAAAACTAAGCAGATGCATCCTCCTGCTTCACGAGTGGTCCCTCAACACCAAGGTGGTGACAGAAATCTTTAGCCATTGGGGCCAGCCTTACTGCAATCTTTTCATCTCTCCTTCAAGCAAGTGCATCAGTTATTTTTCCCTTCTTCCCCTGGAGGAGAAGTGCCCGAGGAACGCTCTAATCCACAACTGGCCCACAGGACTTCTTTACGCCTATCCTCCCATTCCCCTGATTCCACAATTTGTAAAGAAAGCTCTTTGGTTGCGATGCAAGGTGATCCTCATAGCTCCATTCTGGCCTCGACAAGTTTGGTTACCCTTCCTTCAGCCTCACCTAGTATATCCACCATGGATTCTGGACCCTTTTCCAGATCTGATTACTCACCCCCAAGGGTTGAGCCACACAAATCTGTCCAGTCTCAAGCTGACAGCTTGGTTTCTCCACTTCCATTAGTTTCCAGGCAAGCTAATCTCTCCTCGTCTTTTCAAGACATCATTCTGGTCTCTCATAAACCATCCACCAGAAAACTGTATCAGGATAAATGGAAAAGGTTCTCTATCTGGTCTAAGGATAACATGCTAGACCCTTATTCGGCTCCAGTAACTGTGGTACTTCAGTACTTGGTTAAGTTTTTTGATAATGGAGCCTCTGCCTCTACTGTATGAGTACATCTATTGGCAATTTCTAATTTCCACAATGTTATAGATGGCACCCCTCTTGTCTCTTTACGTCTATGCAGGACCTTCCTCAAGGGAACCTCTCATATCAGGCTTCCTGTCAGACAGCCTGTGGAACCATGGAACCTCACTTTAGTCCTTCAATCTTTGACTCTAAAACCTTTTGAACCTGCTACGAATTGTGACCTAAAGTTTGTGTCTTGGAAATGTTTGTTCTTGGCAGCCATCACATCTGCCAGAAGGGTCTCGGAGCTGCAGGCATTGTGTATCAAGAAGCCCTATATGGTCTTTCATAAAGACAGAGTATCACTTCGGACAAATCCATCCTTCTAGGGTATTTGCGCAGAAGTGGCCTCGGCTTTACTTCTCTTTCTCTAGCAAACTCGATCTGAGGTAACAGGGTGAAGGGCATTCTGGGTAGAAACTTAGCTCAAGAGGTTTTTTGCTGACACGAGCTTGGTAAAAAGGCTGACTCGGTTCTGAGGGCTAGGAACCGAACACATCAATAATGAATGAAAGAATATGAACAGCACAGATGGAACTTTATGGTAAGGCATGACTTCTTTTTTTTTTTTTTTTTTTTTTTACATTAAAACATGGTACTTTTGTCCCCAAAAGTCTAAACTTAGAATGTAATTGGAAGACACTTATTTATTTATTTTTTTTTTCTGATAGCTTTATACTCTGCATTGGCTGATGAACCAAGGCACTAGGGAATTTGTTAATAAAGAAATCTTGTGGATTATCTGGATGTGGATTTGTCATTTATGGACTTTGTTTTCTTTGTGGTTATTGTATTGTGCTTGGGAGGTCTCTGATCTTTAGGTAGGCTTCTAGGGAATACCTCTGCGTATGTGGATTTATGTGCTGTGAGCTTGTTATGTGCAATAATTAAAGTGTGTGTGCTGACAACATGTTTGATATCTGGTTTGTTATATGAGAGAATTGATTACAAATTCAAAGTATAGATACAGCTCTCAAATTATGTATTAGTTTCTTTTAGAAGTAACTGGTATGTCAGTATACATGAGGCAATTGCTACATTGCCTCAGGATGGCAACGCCAATCAGGCTGCCTGGAGAAATGGTGGGAAACTGTCCATCCATTAGGGAAGGTATATACTGCAGTAACATGCGGGGAGTGGGCTAGATAGACCAGGTTTTGCTGTAAGACTAACAAAAAGCATCTATTCTATGGAGGGCTAGGAGTAGTAAAATGTGTCAGTGCTTCACAATGCACAACTGAGTTGCTCGCAGGGCAGCAGTGCAAGCTCGGAGCAGTTCTGGTAAACTGAGTGCAAACCTGGCCAAGCACAATGCTGTAATACAAGCGAAGGTAAATCATTTTAAAAAAAGTAAACAAAGGGAAAGGCCAAGACTGAGCCTTATTTCACTAATCCCCAACTCAGATGAGTCCTTGGCTGCACACTTCTGCCACAAGGGTGTAGAGGGGCCTTCTTAATGTAAGATGGCTGGTTTTAGTGCTCAGAAGATACCAAACAGTATAGGTTCAGAAAGCCTGAATCTAGCCTATGCTATAAAATGCAGAAGTACTAGAAATTCAAAGTGCAAAAAATCACAATCACAATAGCAAAAATAACAGTTTAAATAAACCATCAGTTCATTAGAATACTCCAAGAAGAGTGTTGATCACAAACCTTCCTAATGTAAAATAAATGGTTTGGAGGCCAAGTGCTTAAACCATAACAAAGACACTTACTGTAGAACAACAGGTACAATAAGCATTCAACCAGCAATTCCTAACTCCGAAGGGCAGAGGCTACTGTCTCCACCCACAAGAGTGTAGACTACAAACCTTCTTAATGTAAGGCAACTGGCCTGAAGCCCAAGTGTTTAAACCCAAAAGTAAGAGGCTTAGAATAACGGTTACAATTTAATGTGGTATTAGACAAAAGACTGACACGTCTTTTAATCTACCCGCATACATCATGTCAAGGTTAGTAGACCCTGTGTTATGTTGATGAGAAAGTCCTATGATCTATCCAGCTGCTGCATGTGTCTGGTGAGGTTCGTGCAAAAGAGAGCATTATAGTGTATTACTGTTCCGATGAGATTGACTACAGTGCTGTTATACAATCCTGAGATCTGAATGTGATAGTGTGTTTTATAATATGCACCATACATGTGTACTGGAAAATATTAAAGAGAAACATTATAAAGTAATGAAACACATTGCAATTCCTGACTTCACAACCCTTACAAGAGAGTACACTAGAAAGTACTGACATGATGATGCTATCCACTGTATAATTTGGCAAGGCAAATATAGGTGACAGGTACAATTATCAGTTCAACAACACAAATGCAGATATACTAGGCACTAATGTAGCTATGCACTCTGTGCATCAAACACAAAGCTTTTGTATCCCTGAATCCAAAAGAGAGAAAACAGGGATATAGCACAGTTATCATCACTTGCACAGGGTGTTGTGTTTAGGGGACTGGAGGCCTAGGCTGACATAAAAGGTTGGTGAGTGTGTGTGAGGAAGAAGGGGAAGCAGGCAGGCTGAACTAGGTAACTGTTGTGTGTGTGTGTGTGTGTGTGTGTGTGTGTGTGTGTGTGTGTGTGTGTGTGTGTGTGTGTGTGTGTGTGTGTGTGTGTGTGTGTGTGTGTGTGTGTGTGTGAAAGTGTGTATGTCTCTCTGTAGGAGTCCTCCATGTGAAAGTAGTGTTTGAGGGTCTGCATGAACACAGCTAAGTTCAATGCTAGCTGTACACCTTGGTATGTCAGACAGGTGTGAGGCGTGCATGGTACAGATGGCAGTTCCTCTGTGTCACCCCTGAACATGAGAAATGGCTCTGCCAGGAGTTGCACTGGCACCTCCATGGCCAAGGTCAGATGCAGTGCTGCTACCTGAGCGTGTCTAATGTCTGCTGAACATGTTCCCTTCACAGGAATGCCCAAGACCACGACCCCATGACCTTCCACATCTGGGTGTGGACAGCACACTCACTGATGGACCAGCAGAAGTACTGCCACTATGAGAGCATGCCTCGGGCACAGTCACATTGACTATCAGCAGATGTTGTGGCTGACCTACGGCCACAAGGATACCATTCCCTCCCAGCAAATATTCCATCACAGATACTGCTCATTCAATGACAGACACCCCTTGATGTTCTTCATGTTTCACTGCTGCAGTCCTAACCATTGGGTTATCCATGCTGTAGTAGACCTCAGTTGGTCCGAATACCAGAATCAAAGTTTTGTGCGTCGGCTGCTGTCACTTGCTGGCTGACATCAGGTCGTCTGAGATATAAAGGAGAGGAGGCGACGCCATTACCTCAGTCTTTCTTGCCATGGAGCCAGTAGCAGAAACAATTTGCAACAGTGCCAGTCGACTGTTTCCAGAATTTGAACTTAAGCTGAAAACGTCTAAAGCTAAGTACCCCATTGGGGATCCTTCCTTTTTCTTGCACTAACCGATGTCCAAAAAAGTCAGTAACTGTCTCGCCTGTGGAAACCAAATACCACACTGAGACTTCCATTCTTACTGTGTCACTTGCTTAGGCCCAGATTACGACATACCCCGCTGTCAGTTCTGTGCCCTCTTTAACTATAGAACTATTCATCGTAAAGCTCTGTTTGTAGCCAGATATTTTAGTCTTGCATCTCCAATTACTGATATGGTGTCCATCAGTCAGTAAACCACAGATCTTCTGAAAAAATGTAAAGATAAGGATAGAGACAGGCCACATAAGGCCAAGCCTTCCAACGACACCACCGCTAAAAGGGTCATCAGTTCTTCAGAATTCAGTGAGGGGCTTTCGCAGCCCCTGATGCCTGACTCGATTACTTTACACATCTCTACTGAGACCTTGTCAGAGTCCTGTATGCAACAGAAAACTGCATCGTCTAACAAGTCTTCAGCTGTCTCTGCCTCAGTTGGGTCCAGAGCCACTATGCAGGCACCGGCTTCCGAGGATACCGCTCGCACTTCGGAATTCACTTCAAGGCCTTCATCTTGTCTTCCAGCTAACACACCGATAGCACCGAGTTATACTCTTCAGGCCAGACTTACAGCTACTCCAAAGACAACAGCAAAAAAATTTCCATTCCACTACTCCTCTCTGTCCTCAAACTAGAATGCTTAAAATGGCAGAGGATCTCATCACATTCATCTGGGGTAATCAAGCCACACCAGCCAAAAGGAGAAGGGAACCGTCTGTAGACATCCAGTCAGGTCGGATTTAGACTCAGGGGGATCTGATACCTCTTCAGTTTTTGAAGAAGAAGATCCTCTTACTGCCTTTGAAGACTCAGATACAGAAGAATCTATTCCTTCTGCATCACCTCTGGAGGACTTTTCCTTTGGGGAACCCTCCACACCCTCCAGGAACACTTCCAGTGTGAATCAACAGATTTCCCTCAATCCAAGAAAAGCCTAAGAGAGTTTGTGGACCTATTCCAGCACAGGCCTCTGGCCATCCCATGCCCATCTTGGAGGTGGTAGATGATGTTTACCAAGAATCTAGCCTTACCCCTAACACCCTTCCACCTGCCCCCAGAAAAACTGACAGATACTACCGGGTACCTGACTCACATAAATTCCTCTACAGAAATCCTATAGCAGATCCAGAGGTGATTACTCAGAGACCTAAGGGAATTAAGGCTACCTCTGCAAAGAATCCTACTCCCTCAGACAAAGAATCCAGGGCCCTGGACAGATGGGGTAAAAAAATATATATACCTCTGCAACTTTAACTATAAAGTCTCACAACTGTCAGTTCCATATGTTAAAATATCAACAGCACAGTTTGGAACTTTTGAAACAGAAAATTTCTGCTTTTCCAGATTTTTCCAACAATAAAGAGATGGCAGAATTACTGCACTCTTCATCTCAGATGGCAAAGCACTCCTTGCACGGTGGATTTGATGCCCTAGAAGCTTCTAGCAGGGCAGCAGTGACAGGATCTGTTATCAGAAGACATGCATGGCTGAAGAAACAACCTTTCCCTGATCATGTCAAAGCTAAAATCATGGATGCACCTCTTGACAAAGACTGCTTCTTCGGACAGAAAACTGAAGAGGTACTTAAAAAGATGGAAGACAAAGCAAAATCGATGCAGACTGTTAAAGGTTTTCTTCAAGTACAACCTCCTAGATTCAGCAGAAATTTTCCCTCTAAACACTGGTCCTTTCCTGCACCAAGCAGGCAGGCACAAGGCAAAACCCGTAGGGACAGACCCACCAGGACTAAAACTCAGGGCCAGCAAAGAACAAAACAGTGGCCCCCTCAAACACTAGAGCTGAGAGTTCAAAAGCAACCCTGTAGGGAAAAAACTCTCAATGACTACCTTTCCCATCTCTGCCTGCCTCCACCACAGCAAAAGCTAGGAGAAAGGCTATCTCTATGCAGAGAAAATTGGAACTCTATAACAAAAGATCAGTGGGTCTTAAAAATCATTGCTCAGGGGTACAAATTCAATTTCCAAGAACTACCACCTCCAAGGGGGTACCCAGACCTAGCTCCAAACCAGTGGGCAGAAGCACTAAAACAAGTGCAATACCTAATATACCTAGGGACAGTAGAACCTGTACCTCCAGAACAAGTTGCAAAAGGATTCTATTCCAAACTATTCCTTGTTCCCAGGAAAGAGGGGACTTGGCATCCCATCCTGGACCTATACTTTCTCAATACCTTCCTGGTAATCCCAAAATTCAAAATGCTTACCTTACAACAGCTTCTAACAGTGCTGCTAAACAAAGCTTGGATGATCATCTTAGACTTAAAGGATGCTTACCTGCACATCCCCAAAAGGGGATCATGCAGAAAACTCCTGCACTTCAGAGCAGGATCACTACACTTTCAATTCTCTGCTTTTCCCTTTGGCTTATCTACTGCTCCCAGGGTATTCACCAAATGTCTAGCTCCTGCCATTGCCTTTTGCAGGCAAAACAATGTACAGATTTACCCTTATCTGGATGACTGTCTCATCCAGGCAGACTGCAAGGAACTGCTCCTGCAGAACCTCTCATTTGTAAAAACCATACTCACCTCTCAGGGGTTTACTATCAATGAAATGAAATCAAAACAGACACCTACCAGGAAAACCATATTTCTGGGAGCCTTACTGGACACAGAACAGCAAATGACCTTTCTGTCCCCAGAAAAGCAAAGTTTCCTACCAAAATACTTCACTACTCTGGCCTGCCAAACCCAGTTTTCTGCCAGGAAGTTCCTACAAGCTCTAGGGTACATGGCCTCCTGCATCCTCCTGGTACCTCTGGCCAGACTACACATGAGGATAATTCAGCGGTACCTAAAAAAACCTATGATGTCAATGCTCACAACCTCTGGACACCTTCCTGCCTGTGATCCCTTGCATAAGATCCTAGTTCCTGTGGTGGGTTCAGGCCTGTGCTCTGAACAAGGGACTTCCATTCACCCTCTGTCCATCAGACCAGATCATAACTACAGATGCTTTGGACATAGCCTGGGGAACCCACCTAGAAGGCAGATGCACTCAAGGTCTCTGGGACGCAGGCAGATGCACTCAAGGTCTCTGGGACGCACAAATACTACCCTTACACATCAACCAAAAGGAAATGATAGCAGCACAAAACACTCTAGTGTCCTTCAAACCCTACCTCAAACCAGGGGTTCTTCTCATAAAAACAGACAGCACCACAGTCATGTAGTACATCAACAAATAGGGAGGGACCCAATCTTACCCCCTGTGCAGACTAGCCATGAACCTGTGGCTAGTAGCCTCATCCATGGGACTACATCTTATAGCCTATTACCTACCGGGCATCAACAACACCCTGGCAGACCACCTAAGCAGAAACCTGCTGGACCCACATGAATGACAAATCCACAGAGACATTTTTCTGCAAATTACCCAAACGTGAGGGAGCCCCCAGCTGGACCTCTTTGCCTCTCATTTAAATCACCAAGTACAGAAATTCTGCACCAGGGAGTACCATCACCTGGCCTGGAAAGTTGATGCCCTGACCTTCCCTTGGAATACCCTCTTTGTGTATGCATTCCCACTTCTACCTCTCGTTCCAAAAGTACTAATCAAGATAAGGGAGGAAAACAAAAGAGCTATTGCCCAGATTGGCGCAGACAGCATTGTACCCACTGCTGCGCAGCCTATCTCACCAGCCCCCCTGGCAGCTACCTCTGATACCTTACCTGCTATCCGGGGGGGACAATGCTGCACCCAGACCTTCAGACACTTAAACTCACAGCATGGCTTATTCTACCAAAACCAACAAGGAATCTATGCTAAGCAAGCAAGTCCTTGACATCATCACAGAAGCCAGAAGGCCCAGCCAGTCCAAGGGGCAGACATGCATCTGCTCTCCATTCCTCTTATTTTGCATTATCTTGCTGAGCTTCTTAATAAGGGTCTCTCTTTCTCCTCCATAAAGATCCATACCTCTGCCATCTTGGCACATTTTGATACAGAACAGCCATTGTTCTCCCACCCTCTTATCAAATAAGTCCTTAGAGGAGCCTCTAATATTAGGTCTTCAAGAAGACAGCCCACACCAGCCTGAGACCTGAACTATGTTTTAGAAATGCTTACTCTGCCTCCCTTTGAGCCTGCAGCATCCTCAGAACTAAAGTACCTCTCTTGGAAGACTGCCTTTCTTCTGGCTATTACTTAGCCAGGAGAGTGTTAGAGCTTCAAGCCTTAATGGCCATGGAGCCATTTATCATCTTCCATGCAGACATTGTCTCCCTGAGAACCAATCCTTCCTTCATGCCAAAGGTGGTTTCAGATGTTACTGTCAGCCAGGCAACCCACATGCCCACCTTCTTCTCTAACCCTAGGAACAAGGGGGAAAGGATACTGCATTCTTTGGATGTGTGCAGGCAACTCAGATTTTGTCTGGATCGTACAAAGACATTCAGGAAAACTGACCAGCTGTTGGTCAGCTTTAAAACAGGGGCACAGTGGAAACCAATATCCAAACAAACCATTTCCAAATGGATAGCACACTGCATCCAATTTTGCTACTCCCTGCATGGAAAACCACTCCGTAGGACCATCAGAACCCATTCCTCTAGGGCAACCTCTACTTCCACAGCATTCCTTAGAGGGGTACCCACCATGGACATCCAGGAAGCTGTCAGATGGACTTCAGTCCACAACTTCACCAAACATTGCCATCTGAACCTATTCTCAAATGCTAGGGCTGGGTTTTCCTCTGCAATTCTGCAGGACATGCTCACCCAATCTTAAGTTTCTATTAACCTTCCACCGTGCTCCTCAGCTTTGGAAATCTTCCCAATGGTTAGGACTGCAGCAGTGAAGCACTCACCAGAAATGTAGATGTTCGAGTGTGTTCACTGCTGCAGTCTTGCTTTCACTCCCTCCTTCCCCCTGATATCTGCTTTCCTTAGAGAGACACATTTCTCTGCAGGTCTCTGAACCAGGACTACTAATAATTATTAAAATTGGACTTCTTTGGTTGGTTAAGGCATGAAAAACTGAGGTAATGGTGTTGCCTGCTCTCCTTTATAGCTCGGACGACCTGACATCAGCCAGCAAGCGACAGCGGCCGATTCACAAAACCTTGACTCTGGTATTCAGACTGACTGAGGGCTACCACAGCATGGATAACCCAATGGTTAGGACTTCAGCAGTGAACACACTCGAACATCTACATTTATGGTGAGTGTACACAACTGTACTTTCCAAAATGTCATTCATCTGATCCAGTGAATTGGTGACATGGTGGTGACAGTCACACATGTCAGACAGTGCCACATCCACAACTCTGAGAATTTGTCTGGAGCACCTTTCTGAATGTGCCTGTGCCTCCATAATGGCCCTAAACACATGTTGAGTGACACAGGAAGAGACACCTGCACCAGGTGGAGGAGGGACAGCAGGCCCCCTCCGAGCACCCCTATTGGCTATGGCCAAACTCAACAGGCACTGAAGCCACAGTAGCCACACTTCCCTGCTCAATGTCCTTGTCCTCTACCTATACTATATCTGTGGGCTCAGTGGACAGGGTAGGTGTAGGCCTACTAGCTGTGTCTAGGGAAAATGAAGGGGGTGGCTAGATGTCAAACTTGTGTCAGATTCAACCTCTGCACCCCCCGACTCTGCCTCAGTTTCATCACCATCGTCATCAGTGTCTGATGAGACATTGACATCAGGTGGCACAGGGCCCACACTCCCACTGTCATGATCACCTCTGATAAAAAGGGAGAAACACAGGCATACATTAATACCTGCACTACTATGGTGCAGTATATATGCTAAACAGCTAACCTTGTTGCCACTATTATAGACAGTACAGCAATACACAAACAGGCCTAAAATGACACATTATGATATTTCTTTAAATTGATCTGCAGTACTGAAATAAATTTGCTTGGCTTACCATCTGAAAGAGGCATACATCACTGGATTCCTGATGGTCCTGAAATAAGTGAAGCAAGAGGTAATGGCAACATCATCACATTTACCTGTAAGACACGGGGTACTACAGGTACTCCTCTATATCTGGATTAGGTGTACGTTTAACAAGACCATGGCTGACTACTGCAAAATGAGCTTATCACTGTATCAGTCTTCAATCCCCCCACCAAAAAAAGAGATATGTGACACAGAAGTAACTTTTATTTCATTGTTTTACTGTACAACTGTAGTGAAGTGGTCATATAACAAAGCCTACCTGGAAGCTCCTCCTGGGACTGTGAATGAGTGGTGCCTGTGTCAGTGACATATTGTGGTCCACTCTGCTGTGAGTTGTCCTGTTGGAGGATGTTTACCAGGAATCCCTCATTGGAAGTGAGAGGTGGTACAGCAGCAGACCCACCCTCTGTTAGTGTCTGGTCTCAGGCAACAGCAGCTGTATGCCTTCGTGCAGAGGTAATCGTGTCAGTGGCCCTGTGGTGCACCTGCTCGTATGTCTGGCTGTGGCTGCCCACAGAATTTATGTTGGCAGCAGTCTGCTGCCATACTCTGAGCCTTTCTGGCATATTGGGATGACCCCTTCCCAGAAGAAATGCTCCATGTTGATGGAGCGAATCAGTGATGATATTATTTTTAGCTTCACTGAAGGGGGTTCTCTGCCTCCATGACATTTTGTGTCCTACAAGACAACAAAATGGTAATACACATACGTACCACATAACTACAAAGTAACAGTTACCAGATAAAACAGTAAAGGTAAGCAATCAGTAGTACCCAGTGGAAAAACATGAAAAGTCTACAGATGTGAAATACTAATGACAGGCAGGATGCAAAACAAGGAGAGTAGCAGGAACAACATATCCTTGTATGTGCTGTAGCAGTAACTCAACTGTGCTCCCCCCAAAAGAACAGTTCATTCTAGTATGTGACATAACCATAATTAAAATGGGAGCATACCTGCTGGAGCTCAGTACTCCTCTGTAAAGACATCTTTGGAAATATTTTTTTCAAAGTCCTGCAAACATAAAGTGTCCTCACCATCAGTTTGGCTAGCTTTTTATAATGGAGTAGATTATTAATGGATTTCATCTGTCTTAGCATCTGTTTCAGCAATGATAATTACAGAATAAGCAGCTGAATTGCATGCTAATCAACCAATTTGGTGGTGCTCTTCACCAAGTTATAAAACAACCATATAGACTCCATGCAGTTTTTTCCTGTGGATTTCAAAAGTAGTGGGGTACAGACAAAGACAGACAGAATATTAGGAGCTGCTGCTGCTTAACTCCATTTGTATGTGCTACAAGCTGCAAGCAATGCTACTGCCAGTAGGCCTAGGCTAAGATGGAGAAGAGTTTACAGCCTACATTTAACTTATCAGAACATATGTGACATTAACATTGTAGAGTGCTACAGGGTGAGCAGGGATACAGTACATGAACTCTGCAACCTCTTCTGGCCTCAACTCAGAGACAGAGCCGTTACCTCCCCATGTAGTGGCTGTGTACTGCTTGAACCACAGTCATCCCTAAACTAACACTGTGGCAACTGCTGCTTACAAGGCAAGTCGTGAACATGTACTGTGTTGTATAATAACATTATGACATGTCATCACTTGGTACAGCAAGAACTACAAGGTGGGAGATTTGTACAGAAATTAATGTAACATGCGACAACAGAGAGTTATTTGACTTGCGTGTGTCCATTAGCAAGTAGTAGGCCTCAGGCCTTATGGATTCATACATTGATACCTCCCCAAAGAACTGATGATCACTGCGTACCCTCAGTTTAGCACCATACATTTGTAATGGGAAATCATAATAGAGAAGAGTTAGAAAGTAGTGAGACACATAGCAGTTTCCGGCTTCACCCCCCCCCCCCAAGATAAAACAGACAGGATGCAAAACAAGGAGAGTAACAAGAGCAGCATATCCTTGTTTATGCCATAGTAGTAGCTCAGCCTGGGTCCACCCCCTCAAAAGAACAAGATACCCTTGCATGTGCCTTGACAGGAAGCCACCCCAAAACAGCAGTCTATGCTTGTTTGTGCCATCCAACCTGCCCTTCATTTGATGGCAGTTGTATATCATAGTGTTCCCAGTTAATATCCTCACACATTGTAAGATAAATGATATAGACTGGCTTACATAGTGCATGTCTCTGAGTACTGGTCAGATAACTGATGAATGACCAAGAAACATAGAAAGGTAGGACACAGTTGTATATTTGCAAGGCATAAGCATAGCAGGTTGTGTGATCACTAAGTACACTACATCCAAATATATTAAACAAAATACATTTACAAATTGCAGGTCATGCCTTGATATCATTGTACATTGAGTTGCACTTGGTTGTGTGAGGAATTACTTCATGTATTTGCTGCAGACCTGTTTGTGTGGCAAAGATGGATAAGTCCTCCCTCCTATTTTCCTGATGGTGCATTGCAGTGACAGGATACAGACGTATGTAGTCATATCTCATGTATACTAACATTTTCTACTGTGTATTTCAGATTAATATTCCTCATTTCCACTATTACTTTATTTTTTTATAATTTTTTTTAGGGGGGGCACTGTGTGGGCGATGCACCTCTTAGCACAAACGGCTTTGGCTGTGTGCATCTCATTTGCCCGTAGAGCAGCAGTGCACAAACCGGATGAATGAGCCACCCATTTAGCACACAGGACTGAGACAGCCACAAAAATACACCGGATGCATTCAATTACTACAACTGGCCATTGTGAAAACACATTTCCTGGTAGTACGCACTCTCGCAAAATGTGTTTGAGTGATGGTAAGCAATGAGCAACACTTCTAAATGTTACAAAACCATAAAATGCCCATTCCTAGTAAGCGAAATACCTGTAATTGGAGGGAAAACATCATTCTACATTGGTTTTGATCTGTAGTAGGCATGGCTTTGAGATTCCACGCTCAAAGATGGTGTGAATTAGTCCAAAGTGTTTGTTGGACTCGTATTGAATGAACATGAGCCCAGGCTTTTGCAGAGGGACTATCTTCTCTCAGATTACAAGACAGAGGTATGTAATAGTCTGGCTCAGGCCCTGACCAGTGCTACTGGTATCTCTCCCACTTGTGAACAATGTAGGAATCACTATAGAGACCTCAGGATGAGGAAGAGGGATACCCTTGACCATTGGATCGAGGAATGTAGGACTGGGGGCACCCCACATATGTATAAGTATCATTTACAGAGACTACTTGTAACAGTTAAAAGCTGGATATAGTCAGGATTCATATGCTTAATGGTATGCTGTTCTGTTTTTTCCTCAGCCATCACAGACCGAGAAGCGAATGTGCGAGCCCATGCCACTAGACTGGCACAGATACAAAAAGAGAAACATTTGGTATGTATGCACCCAAACAGTACTGTTAATTTAGCATTAAAAGTAAAGACGCCTTTATTGGTTTATTATACAGCTATATCAAATTGAGCATTCATTTCTCAACTCTAATAGGAAAGTATGCATGCATTAGTCTGGAGGCCAAAGCAACAGTTCACTATTACAGAGTAGTCATAGGCTGTGCCTTCAGAAACCACACTTTTCAAATATACAGTATTGTTAAGTTTTCATCAATATTGCAATGTAATGTCAGAACTCTAAAGCAGTGGCACCAGTTGCCTGCTGTAAACTGTTATCAGTATAACTGGAACACTCATATGAGCAATATATGCACACATCAAGGATTGCTTGCTGCAGTTTGTAGTATACTTTGCTTCTGTTAGGAGCTGGGTATTCTCAACAGTAAACAAGGTATTTCTTAGGAGCTGGTAGTCTTAAAACAAAGGTAACAGAATAGAGTCACATACTTGTATCAGTGTTTTGCATGTCACATATGAAGTTGCTAATGTTCTCCCTTTTTTCTCTCACCCCAACCCTTATCTTCTCTTTTTATTTTTTTTTTAATTTTTTATTTTGTTTTTTTTCCCCACCGCACAGCAAGGTAGGCCTGTCCCATGGGATCCTCGTGCCCCAACTCCACCGGCTACAGCACCACTGCCCAGCACATCTGCACGACATGGTGGCACTCCCTCTGCTGCCCCTGCACTACCTGGCCCCTCAGGTATTTCTGGCCCGCAGGATAGGCCAGTGGTTCCCTCCAGGAGCAGTGGTAGAAGTGGTGAGTTTTATCACCCGCAATGAACTGCCAAGGTTGGTGCACAGGACTGTACACCAGATAGAGACACTGCAGATAGAGACACTGCTCTCTATCATTGTATTAAATGACATAAGGAGAAGCAGATGTCAGACACTGCAGCCAGTGGTGCAGTGAGGTGACAGTAACTGCAGTCCAGTGGGTGATAACTCGATTCTCACTTTCACCCAGCTTGACCTCCATGGGTTTGCAATCTCTCAACCTTCACCTCAGCCATGGTGTTCGGCCACCTCTTGTGTCCTTCACCATCCCTGTCTCTTGTCTTGTTTGTCTTGCCTGTCTGCAGTTGGGTCCTCTCCTGCCCAACTAATGACATTCATACATCCCTTCCCTAACATTTCTCTCACCAAAAAAAAGAAAAAAAAGCATCTGTCCCACAAAAAAATGTCCCATACATAACTCTTCATGCACATGTGTACACACTTGATTCAGTCCAATTCCCTATGCAACAGATTGTGTTGTGGTCACCCCTCTCTCTGGTGCTGACGGTCTAAATTCAGCTAATATTCTGTGTATATGTTCATGTTTTATTTTTGAAGAAATGGATAGCTATGGTTCTTTCCTACATCCTTCCTCCACATTCCTGCCTTCCTTTCACTTTGTTCTTCCCCCTGCTTGCTCCCCATCCATCTATCCATTTCTTCAAGAATAAAACATGAATGTATATGCAAAATATTAGCTGAATTTGGAATGTCACCTTCAGGGAGAGGAGTGGTCACAACACAATCTGTTGTATAGGGAATTAGACCGAATCAAGTATGTCATAAAGACACATGTGGGAAATGGAGAGCTATGTATGGGATGAATTTTTTTTTTTTTGTGGAACAGGTGCCCAATTTTTTTTTGAGACAGAGGAATGTTGGGGAAGGTATGTAGGATTGCCTGGGTGAGTAACATTGGGCAGATGAGGAAAAAATTACAGACAAGGCAAACAAGCAAGAGACAGGGATGGTGAAGAATACAAGAGGTAGGTGAACACCACGGTTGGGGAAAGGGTGGAAAATCCAGGTCCCATGCACATCAAGGTGGTAGACAGTGAGAATCTAGTCCTCACCCAGTGGACTGTCATCACTGTCACCTCACTGTGCTGCTGGCTGCAGTGCCTGATGTCTGTGTCTCCTATGTGTGCACAAACGAGGATGGAAAGCAGGCACTGCATCAGGCATAGGCATGCACCTGCAGTGCAGCAAACAATCCTATGCACTATCCCTTTCAGTACCTGTCGGGTGATAAACTTACCACCTCTACCACTGCTTCGGGAGGGAGCCACAGACCTATCCTCCAGGGCAGAGTTACCTGAGGGGCCAGGTAGGGCAGAGGCAGCAGAGGGGGTGCTACCAGGATGTGCACCAGATGTGCTGGGCAGCAGTGCTCTAGCCAGTGGAGTGGGGACAGGAGGAACCCTTCGGAGAGGCATGCCCTTTTGTGCTGTTTGAAAAAATTAAAAATTAAAAAAAAAAAAGAAAGAAAAAGAAAATGGTTGGGGTGAAAGAAAAAACAAGGTAGAACATTAGTAACTATATCTAACATACAAATCATTGATATAATTATTTGACTCTGTTCTGTTACCTTACTTTTAACACTACAAACTCTGAACAAATTTTTTCATTACTTTTAAGACTACCCAGTTCATAACATAGGCACACTATAGTACAGATTGCAGCCACTAATCCTTGATGTGTCCTATTGCACATGCGCGTGTTCCAGTTATACTGATTACAGTTTACAGAAGGTCATTTGCGCCACTGGTATAGAGGTATAAAGTTACATTGCAATAATGATGAAAACCTAACAGTATTGTATATTTGGAAACTGTACTTTTTGAACCCACAACCGATGACTACTCTCTAATACTGTACTGTCATTTTTGTCCTACAGACTACTGCATGCAAACTTTCTTTTTACAGTGTAAAGATGCATGCTCACTGTTACTTGAGAATATGCCACCATTGTTTTGTGCTACAGACTAAGGCATATATAGTTTTGTTTGCAATTGAGCTATACATGCTCAATTTGATACAACTGTATTAAATACCAGTTAAGCGGTCCTTAACTTTTAATGCTAATAAATTACTATACAAATTATTTTTATTATTAAAATACTATTTAGACAGTACTGTTCTGATGCATACATAACAAATGCTGCTTACAGCCTTAACAAATATGTGGCATGGGACCTGACATTCGAGGCTTGCTCCGTAGCAGCTGCGGAAGAAACAGAACAGAACAGAATACCATTGTGAATACCAGTCTTGATGATATTCAACTTTTAAATCTTACAATTCCTCACTGAAATTGAAACGTACACATCTGTGGGGTGTCCCCTGTACTAAATTCCCCAATCCAATGGTTGAGGATGTCCCACTTCTTCCTCCGAATGTCATCAAAGGGATGTCTGTATTGCTCACCAGTGTGGGAGATACCTGTAGCACTGGTCAAAGCCCTGGCAGTACTATTCCGGACTTCAGACATGTATTCTGAGCCTGAATAGTCCTGCTGCAGCAACCAGGGCTCATGCTCCTTAACTAGGAGTTCAAAAAAAACTTTGGACTTTTGGACACCCCACCTCTGCGCCTGAAAATACACACCCTCACCAACTCCTGACATGCCTGCCATAGCTTAAGCTCAATGTAGATTGAGTATTTCCTGCCAGCTGCATTTTCTATCCTGATCTTTTCCTGCCTGTTGCATGTCTTGTGCTTGTTGAGAGTGAGCACATTTTGGTTTTGCAACATTTGAAAATGTTGCCCATCACTTACCACCATGCAAACACAGTAGGTGAGGATGCGCACTGCCAGGCACTATGTTTGTGTGATGTTAAGCAATGTGCAACAGTGACAAGCACTGCAATTTCCAGATTATTTGGTATACAGGCACTTATGTAAATGTGCTACTCAAATGAACCATATCTACGGATTTCCTACACTTACAGCTATTACCACAAGAAGGTGAAGAAAACAGTTGTGCATGTTGCACCTCATTGCTATAATCTGCAATCTCACAACAGTAAAACAAAATTTGTACACCCTATACTAGAACCCCAAGCCATCTGCACTCCACACCTACACTTAACACCTGCTGCCACAGGATTAGTGACATGATATACCCTATCTTAGTAGTCATTGTAAAGTTATCACTGTTAATTGTAGAGAAACGCTGCTTACCGTGTTTGCACGTTAGCCAGTAGTATTAAATGAATTCATCTGATTTCTTTTTATGGCTGTCTGGGTCCTGTCTGCAACCTGGGTGGTCCATTCCTCCAGTCTGCACTGCTACACTTTATGCAAACCAGGTGAGCAGAGGCAAACACGTTTGTGCAAAGCAGTGCATTGTGCAAACACTGGCTTAAAAAAAAATAATAATAATAATTAATTAATAAAGGGAGACTGTCCAGATTTTTGCAGAATGTCCAAATGTTTGCATCATATTTCTGGGCTGCTCCTTGTAAAATGTATGGTTTACTGGGAAATCACTGAAGATTGAAGTCAGTACATAATGACATATATTTCAGTTTTGTACTTCATATCCTTCAAAAAAATGCTACCTACTTTCTACAGTTATCAGAACAATGTAGTAAATCTGTCCCTATTTGTGTCCCTTTGTCCCCTCATTAGTTTAGTGTTTGTCCAGATTTCTTGCATGAAAAGGTTGAGTTGTATGATCTGCATTCCAACTACAGCTTTCACAGGCAGAAAAACCTTGCTTACACAAAGCTGCCTGCTGAATTCCACCATAGGAACAACAGAGCAGCCTGAGCTCATTTTCAGAAAATCCATTTGTAATACTATACAGAAAACAAATGCTCATAACTCTTTAACTATAAGAGCTACACTAAAAGTGTAAACGCGAAAGTTGTTCAGCAGACACTGACCTTTCCAACAGTGTAAATGTTGATAGTGCATATCAAAGTCATAATGAAATATTTGGCAAGGAATGCTGATATTGTGCAATTTTTTAAATTTTTTGGAAAAGCAAAGCACAATATCTTTGTCTATGTACCATGCAGACCCATACAATTTGAATTTAATTTGTTAGTATGAATGTCAGCTTTAAAATGATACTTTAACCATAACTGTGTGACACTCCTTTCATGAGATATTCACAGAAATATGATTAGTATATTATTTCTCATAATTGATAAATAAACAAAACATAATATCTCATCACCTGTAACAGACAGAGTCTACATATCAGTGTAGAAGTTGTGCATCTGAATGTTAGCTTCAAAATGACGCATCATTTGTGTGATTACCATGCTCCCAAGCAAAGATATGGGCATAATAATGAGAAGTATTGTAAATGTATAATTTTCATATTTGTACAAGACTAAACAAACTGTAATATCTGTACGTGTGTACAGTGCCTAGACACAGTTCTTTTACCATGTTGTAAGGAGTAACACTGTCTTCAAAATGATGCATTACTTCACACAATGTGGTGCTCCCTTGCAAAGTTATTTACCAAAATATGAAAAAAATCATAATTTCCATAACCTAAGTCAGAAACAAACTTTGATATCTGCCTATGAGTACAGCATACAGGTACCATTCTTTTACCATGTTAGAACTATAAATAATCTTTTCAAAATGAGGTATTACTTAGCACATTCAGATGCTCCCTTGCAAAGTTATTTACCAAAATATGAAAAAAAAATCATAATTTCCATAACCATAAGTCTCAAACAAACTTTGATTTCTGCACATGTGTCAAACATACTGGCACAATTCTTTTACCATATTAGAACCAGCAATACTGTCTTCAAAATGAGATATTACTTGGCACATTCAGATGCTCCCTTGCAAAGTTATTTACCAAAATATGAAAAAAATCATAATTTCCATAACCATAAGTCTCAAACAAACTTTGATTTCTGCACATGTGTCAAACATACTGGCACAATTCTTTTACCATATTAGAACCAGCAATACTGTCTTCAAAATGAGATATTACTTGGCACATTCAGATGCTCCCTTGCAAATTTATTTACCAAAATATGAAAAAAAATCATAATTTCCATAACCTAAGTCAGAAACAAACTCTGTTATCTGCCTATGAGTACAACATACAGGTACCATTCTTTTACCATGTTAGAACTATAAATAATCTTTTCAAAATGAGGTATTACTTAGCACATTCAGATGCTCCCTTGCAAAGTTATTTACCAAAATATGAAAAAAAATCATAATTTCCATAACCATAAGTCTCAAACAAACTTTGATTTCTGCACATGTGTCAAACATACTGGCACAATTCTTTTACCATATTAGAACCAGCAATAATGTCTTCAAAATGAGATATTACTTGGCACATTCAGATGCTCCCTTGCAAAGTTATTTACCAAAATATGAAAAATCATAATTTCCATAACCTAAGTCAGAAACAAACTCTGTTATCTGCCTATGAGTACAACATACAGGTACCATTCTTTTACCATGTTAGAACTATAAATAATCTTTTCAAAATGAGGTATTACTTAGCACATTCATATGCTCCCTTGCAAAGTTATTTACCAAAATATGAAAAAATTATAATTTCCATAACCATAAGTCTCAAACAAACTTTGATATCTGCACATGTGTCAAACATACTGGCACAATTCTTTTACCATATTAGAACCAGCAATACTGTCTTCAAAATGAGATATTACTTGGCACATTCAGATGCTCCCTTGCAAAGTTATTTACAAAATATGAAAAAAATCATAATTTCCATAACAGTTATTTGCCAAGCTCAGAGAAATAAATTTTACATAACACATTTCATAATAGTGTTTTACTTACTATACTGGTCCAGCTTGGTCATGGGTGTTTTCCATTCTTCTCACAATCATGCAGGGCTCTCCTCACGCCATTGTGGAGGTTGGTCAAGAAGAATGCAATGCCCTCCTCAGTTAGGTGAATGCCATCCCTTCTGAACCAGTGAACATCTTCCCTTCCAGTCTTACCTCATCTGAAATAAAGCATGGGTGGACACTGACAAGGGTGCACAGCCAGGGCACATGTAAAGAGAAAAAGCAGGGTAAGGACCGCCGCTCCACTAATATGCCAAGGACAGGCATGGGGCTCCAGATGTTGGTTATCTGTAGTGTCCCATAGCTGTGCCGGCTGCCCACTCAGACTGCTGATACCACTATGGTCTCATGACCTCCTTCAGTGCCAGCAGTCTGCCTTACCTCTGCCTTTTCTCTTTACATGTGCCCATTCAGCAATGGACCTAAGGGATGAGGGACTGAAGTAACTCACTAATTGCTGTCCTGACCTACCGGAAGGGAGGGAGACTGAGGGGAGAGCTACATCAAGGCAAGCGAGCACACACATGCACAAATATAGAAACACACAAAATCTTGCATGCGCACATATGCATACTTATTCCTCTGATGGTGCACATAAGTTGAGAAAAAGAATAAATAATTTGCTATGTAGAAAGCAACTATTTTTTCAACTCTAACTAAATGTAACTTTGATGCCAGAATAAATAGGTAAAGATGATGTACATATGCAACTCAGGCATAAGGTATGCAGAAGTGTTTTTCACCTTTCTCTACATTTTTTTTTATCTGACTTCATTTTTATTTGGCATTTTGAGACTTCAGGATTTTTTGTTTTGAGACATTTCAGTTTTCGGTCTCTATCATTTAGGCATTTATGGTTCTGAATTTTGTAAGCTTTAACTTATGAAGTATAACACAAAAATTGATAAAAATTATGTCAGCTATCAAAATATTGGTAGACTATTACAGGAGCAGGTTCTTGAATCTTAGTAAGAAATGAATATCAGGGAGATCCCTTAAGTATAACCAGACTGTAAAGGGAGAGACCATCCCTGCTATTTGGTCGGATAGGTGTAATCTGGAAAAGATAACTACAGGAGTGTCTAAAGCCAGTACAGGTGTTTGGTTCACAAACGATTGTTAGTCAGGCTAATCTACCTTGGTTTTCATGATATTATTTTCAGTCATTTGGCAGGCTCTTTGTGGATTTAACTGATGTGTTTAATGCATTTAATATATTTATTTATTTATTTATTTAATCGTACAGTTCTTAACTGAACAAGTACAATGGTCTGACCTATGCAGTGCAATAAAGACAACAACCCTGAAAGAGCTTGAATAAATCATGAAATATGGTAGACTTAAATCAGATTGACGTAAAAAATGTTATAAATCAATAGGCATAAAAAGAGTGCAGTTTAAAGGGTTGTGACATGATAATATTTCCTAAAACAAAATATAACAAGTAGCTCACTCACTTTTAGTGCAGAAGGCTGTGAGTTCTACTCTCACACCAGGGAAATGGGTTGTTGACACTGCAGTCTAGTATAGGGAGTGGTGCTGCACTCCTGACTGTGTCATACTTTGGATGAGATGTTAAACTGAAGCTGCATCTGCCTGAGTTGATGGCAGCTCAGCTGGATGTAAAAGATCCCAGGGCACCTATCAGAAAGAGTAGGGGTCCTTTATCTAGAAGCCGTACCTGCTTGTGTCTGCACCATTCCCTTTTTATTCTTTTGTGAACATATTATTTTGCATTTCACTTATCAATAATCAGCCATATTGTACTGCTTACATATAATCGGTGTCTCCATTCAAAATCATCAAAGCTCTCTATTACCATATAGGCAAGCAAGCCCACTTTATTACCCTAAGGTAAAACAAAGCTGCAAGCATTTTACTGTCTCCACCTTCACTCCCCTTCATTAAACTGTATTAGCACAGTTAAAATCATTGTCCTATCAATTGCTATAAATGGCTCCCATAAGGGAGCACACAGAATGAAACACTGCCTCTTCATTATCACCGTACTCTGTTTCAGTCTCAGGTCATTTCGTTTAATTTAGTGTGCTAGACCATCAATCCTCTGCTATCTTTAGGCATTTAACATTCTCTACTCATCAAAAAAAAAAAAAAAAAAAAAAAACCAGGAGAGCCATGTCACATGTTCTTTTTCATACTGCGTATATTTGAAAACCATCCGTATAAAAAACAAATTTTCATTTTAAATGCCATCTTTTTTCTTTTTTACCTTGACAATTAAATTAAGCAGAACTAGTATCAACACATGTTCATTCATCTCTGCATTAACATAATTCACTTCGATCACCATCAAAGCTTTACTCTCATCGGTCAGCTATCAAGACCACTAGACACTACATATTCTTAGTCAGGTTCATGTTTCCAGTAACCATATCCACCCATCTCAAATAAATCCTACTAATTTTCAAGTAATACATTACTATAAGGATGTATAATTACGAAACATTGCTCATGCTTCCTTACTACTATGATGTTCAGTAAGTAAGCTTTAGACATTACAATCATAAATGCTCAGCATTTAATATTACATTGTCGAAATGTCAGCTCTGGGCATATAGCTTAACCGGTTTTACATATATATTTATACAAATGTAGTTCTTTTTTAGTTTTAGTTACCTTATTTCATAGTATGAGTCTCGCACTATCATAGTAACTAGAAAGATAAAATGCAACAAATATTTTCCATCATTAAGGCTGCAAGACTCATACTATGTCCCGCTTTACCTATCGACTCCATTTTGGATGATATTTACATAAAATTTGTTCCAAAGAGAAGACATTACTGTTCACCAAGTTGCGTAGAGAATGCCTATCAACAACCAGCTTCTCAACTCTACAGCAAAGTCCATGGCTTACAATAAAAGGCAACTTATTAAAAAGCATAAGTTTAAAAGGGGGTCGCTGGCGCCCCTGCACCCATGCCTAAATCCATATTACAATAAAAACAGTATCTCCACTGTATCCGAAACCACACTGAAATCTCTGATCGCGTTTACAGCATAAACTTAAAAACACACCTAGAACTTGGCGGCTTAGGGTTTGTATTCCCAATGCTTCCAAAAATAAGGCAATTATTTCCCAACTATTCACTACACTGTTTTTAATGTCCACTCAAATCAAATGGCTTCCCTGCATCTTTTACCATGCAGAAATAACGGAAGTACAAATACCTACATCTATAAATCAGACCACGCCATGTAAAAAACGAAAGGTGAACCAACAACTCAACAAAAGTTACTGCATTTCTAGCACCTCAAACGCCAGTTTCCCAACAGGTAACCATTACTTCCTTCTAACAAAGCTATACTGATAAACCATGCTTCAATTTTAGGCAACTTACTAAAAAAACGCAAGTTTAAAAGGGGCTCGCTGGCGCCCCTGCACCCATGCCGAAATCCGTATTACAATAAAAACAAGTAGAGGAAAAACTGTACAGGAAAAAACAAGTACTGTACCTCAAAAATTATTTTAGGAACGGCAGAAAGAAGGTATTTGCTGAGCTGACCGGGAACTCGAAACTCCAGTGGCTGAATGGGAACTCCTCGTAGTGCCTATATGGCGGTCCGTGAATAGTGGATCCAGTAGCAGGTAAAATCTCCAGTTCTTTGCAAAAAGAAAGAAGGAAATACCTGCTGCTGGACCGACTATTTATTAGGGGCGAACAAAAGAAGCTTGGGTATGGGGTGGAGGTGTTATGCAAGTGGTGGCTCGGAATGCAAGAATCCGATTGGCTGCCACCACTTACTTAGCAAGAACGCTTTAAAATGATTTTTCTGCAAAAACTTCAATGTGACCTTAATGTTAAAACACACTGAATCGTAACTAGATATGATAAATTACATATTTAGTTACGATTTCAGAGTGTTTTACATTAAGTTGCACTAAAAATTAGCAGTACACTTTCTCTCGCTTGTAGAAGCACTCGGGGGGAATGGCTTGTAAACTGTATCTTCTCATGGCGCGCTCGGCCTTAAAGGCACAGGCGCCATGAGAAGGCACTCGGGGTGAATGAGTTAAACTTCACTCCTCCTACAAAACATTATTCTGCATGTATTATTCCTATAATTTCCAGTTTTTCCTATGTAATTTGCTCCTACCCTTTTCTAAAGATCCCACTTCCAGTCCCTTTGTCTTTGTTACAATATTCACCACTCCAGATACAGTTGGTTTGGACTTTGATTTCCATTTTCTAGTAATTCGTTTATGTTCTTCGTATTGATCACTGCTGCAGTAGCCTTAGTTATATGAGTTGTATCCTGCCAAAACTTGTCTTTTAGCAGCTCATCTAGAGCTGCTTGACACTTTGGTCATGTGGAATGTGCCCTGAAGCATTAGAAACTGGCCGGCTGTTATGTCCTTGGCAGGATATAACCCATATAACTAAGGATGTGAGAGTGTTCAATCTCGCCGTTTGTTCTTACACACAGGTTTGGAGCCGATCCTCAGCTCCGAGTCGGCCGCATCGCAAAGCTCTGCATCTCAGAGAAGCTCGAGACCAGACTATATCCCACAATCCTCCCTGCCATTACTCAGATCTAGTTTGCCGCTGCAACAGATCGGATCGAGGAGAGCTCGGACCAGAGAGAATTTGCTAATTTTTAGCTAATTTTCAGATAAGCTACTTTCTTTTTTTGTGTAAAAAAGTTTCTAATAGCTAGTTATAACATAGGAAGTGTGTGTGTTTTATTATATATATTGTATAATATTATTCTTAAGGCACCTTTTGTGGCCTACCATTTTTTCTCTTGGTGTGTTTTTTTTTAGTGTTCTTTCTACACTTTGTATAGATATTCACTTATATATATAGAAGTTAGTTTTTTCTTGTAAATAAACCTAGTAGAGTGTCATTTACTTCTACCAGTCATGTCGGAGAAAGCCAAATCCGGCTTTAAAAGATGTCAGTGTGGGCAGAAGATGTCTGTCACTGACAACCACGCATCCTGCGTTTACTGTCTTGGCCCTCTCCACCTGCAAGAGGATTGCTCTATATGTCATTCCTTTAGCGGGAAGGTCATGACAGATAGACGCAGGAAGCTTATAGATAGAGGGTTGCTTAAGCCTGCCTTTCAGGAGGCTTTAGACAAATCGGATCAGGCTTCTAAGTCCTCGAAGGGGTCGAAGATGTCGGAGCCCATGTCATCGGCTCCGAGTTCATCTTCGAAGGTTCGTTCGCCGGTTCCACAGACCTCGGGGCCGAGCGTCGAACGTTTATCTTTCACTGAGCCCCAGATCTTGGAACCGGTGTCGGAGCTGCCGCCACCGTCCATTCTTCGGTCGGTGCCATCTTCGGCCCCTTCGACCCGTTCTTCCAGACCGTTATCTGAGACAGATGTGGATCGTGTCATGCAGAAACTCATGGAAAACATGGCCCTTTCCAAGTTGATTGCAGTTTCCTCCCAATTGGTGTCGAAACTAGAAGGCCTCCCCATGTCTCCAACAGGTCCTCCTTCGAGACCCATCCAGTTTTCGGAGCGTGGAGAGGATGAGCTGTTGATAGTGGAGCCCTCGGTGCCGAAACCGTCCATTGCATGATCGACACCATTGACTTCGACTCCCTCGGAACCTGTAGGTGAGTCGCGGAGCCGACGATCTCTCCTCGGTTCCGGGACCGAGAGTCGTACCAACCTTTCGGTGCCGACTCTCCCTCTCGGGGCCTCGGTGCAGATCGGTTCGGCTCCATCCTCGGGGTCGGAGCCCACAGCCCCCGTGTCTGGGATGCTCCCGTGTTCTTCGGAACCGGGGGAGTCCTCGGCCTGGGGTTCAGGGGCTTTTGATCTTATGAGGAAGGTATTGTCTGCACAGACAACCACTTCATCAGAGGCGTCCTCTCCTTCCCCTAAAGGGCCACTTTCTGTTTCTGCCCCAAAGACCCATCCAAAGTGTAGAGCCCCATTGCCTCAGCCACCCCCAGAGGGTTCCCCCTGTTCCTTGGAGGCCTCACCGGAAGCCCCCTCTGATGAGGTCCCGAGGAAAAGGTTGTGCAAGAGGAGGCACATAGATTCCCCGCACGATCTCTAACGTCTGACACCGACTTGGATGAGGCAGAGGGGTCCCCAAAATCCCCCTCTGAGGATGTGTCATTTGCGGACATCTTGGAGATCTTGAAACAGAGGGGTGATTAGCAGTCCCTAGCCCCCACTGAGGACGAGTCGGTGCTGCTGAAGGCTTTTGGGGCTCAACCTTATACCTACTGGGTGACTCCGCCCTTCGATGAATTAATGGAATTGATTGCTCGAAGGGCGTGGGAGACACCTGACACAGTGGAACCAGTTCCTCGAAAACCAAACAAATTTATCACCACCCCCCAGGACAAGACTTATCTCACCAAGGGAGTTCCGGTCGACGCTATGGTGGTGGAGGCAGCCACGAAAAAGGAGATGTCTGAGTCTTCCTCATCTGTTCATCCTCCTAATAAGGATTCTAGGACTATGGACAGATACGGGAAGCGCATTTTTAGTTCAGTGACTTTTTCCATGCGTTCGCTAAACTATCTGACACATTTCACACGTCTGCAGAGGGATCTCATCAAGGAGCTGACAGATACCCTCCAGGGTAACACAGATGCTAATGTTTCAGATAAGGTAACAGCACAACTTAACACCTTTACCTCCATAGTAAACTCATCCATGAGGCTCATGTTGTATGCGGCCGAAGGATCGAGTAGAGCTGCAGCTTCAGCGATTGCTCTTCGAAGACGATCCTGGATGCGGCTGTGCTCCTTTGTGGAAGCCTTCAAGTCTTCCTTTGCCAATGCCCCCTTTGATGGTGCCACACTCTTCGGGCCCAAGGTGAAGGAGACTCTGACTCGGTGTGAGCAAGAGGGAAAGACCCTGTCTGCTGTCGGGGTCCGTTTTTCCACTCCAACTAGACCGTACCCCAAAGGGCAACAAGGTGGGAAAATGTGGTTCCGTAAGACTCAGGGATCTTTCCAAGCCACACAGAGTGATGCCCCCTCCAGAGGCAGGGGGGGGGGGTAGAAATGGAAGACACCACCCCAGCAGCAGAGGGGGTCCGCATAACCAAGGTGACAGGGATACCGTCCCTGGGAAGCCTTTCCAGCACTCCTGAACGGAGGCCCGGCTGTCCTGCTCTGGAGGCAGTCGGGGATCGCTTGGCTTTATACCCACAGGCCTGGCTAAATATTACTTCGGATTCCTGGGTAAAAAGCATCATAACCAGAGGATACAAAATCCCCTTCATATCAACTACACCTCAACAAAGAAGGTTTCCAGATGTGCCACCCCATCTGCGAAGCCCAGCAGCAATAGAAATTTCAAAGCTGCTCAAAAACAGAGTCATCCAACCAGTCCCGGCGGGCCAAAGAGGATCCGGAACTTACTCAAGGTTCTTTTTAGTTCCAAAAAAGACAGGGGACTGGAGACCGATTTTAGATCTCAGCAATCTCAACACCTTCGTGAAGAAGGAAAAGTTCCGGATGGTCACGCTTCAATCGATCCTTCCATTTTTATAGAAGGACGATTGGATGTGCTCGATAGATCTCAAAGACGCGTACTACCACATCAAAATGGCCAGACCATCCAGAGATCACCTGCGCTTCCGGCTGGGAGCCAGTCACTTTCAGTTTCGAGCTCCGCCCTTTGGACTCACCTCAGCCCCCAGGGTATTCACCAAATGCATGGCAGTAGTTGCGTCTCACTTGAGACGACAAGGATTCCAGGTGTTTCCCTATCTGGACGACTGGCTCCTCACCGCTACCACCGAGCGTTGCCTCATACAAGTCAGAGACTATAAAGTCAACCTTTGTTTCCACCTAGGGATTTCGATAAACTTCGAAAAGTCTTGCTTATCGCCCTCACAGCATATTTCATTCATCGGAGCAGACCTAGATACACGATTAACACTGCTAAAGCTCCCTTCAATAAGGGTGTCAACCCTCAAACAACAGGTTCTTATTCTACTACAGAGCAGGAAAGCCCCGGCCAAACTGGTGTTGAAAGTTTTGGGACTAATGGCAGTGTCCCTGATCGCAGTTCCTATGGGAAGATTACACATGAGGATCCTCCAATGGCTGCTTTTCGTGCAGTGGTCGTTCCAGCAGTTACCCCTAGCGCACGAGATTCTGATAACAGTCTCTTGCAGACGAGACCTCTCATGGTGGGTGTACAGTCAGGATCTCACTATGGGTCGTCCGTTTGTTCTACCCAGTCCGACGGCCACAATAACCATGGACGCTTCCCTGATAGGGTGGGGGGGTCTATTTCAGGGAAGAACAGTCCAAGGGGAATGGTCCAACATGGAGTACAGCCTGCACATAAATGTTCTGGAGCTGAGGGTGGTGTTCCTGGCGTTGCAAAACTTCCAAGCCCTCTTACCTCTAGGAACAGTGGCAGTTCAGACGGACAACATGTCCGTGGTCTGGTACATAAACAAGCAAGGGGGGACCAGGTCTTACCCGTTATGCAGAGAGGCCATGAGAATTTGGCAATGGGCAGAGTCCACGGGTCGCTTTCTGATAGCAACGCACATCCCGGGGTCATCCAACGTCATTGCGGACAGGTTGAGCAGAGCCATCCTGTTACCTCACGAGTGGTCCCTCAATCCACAGATGGCGGAAAAGATCTTCCGCAGATGGGGCAAGCCTTGCTGCGATCTATTTGCTTCCCCGTTGAATGCAAAATGCAGAAGCTACTTTGCCCTTCTACTCCCTCCAGGTGATGTCCCCAGGGACGCACTGATACACGATTGGCCCCCGGGTCTCCTATATGCATTCCCACCTACTCCCTTGATTCCCAGATTTCTACAGAAAGTCAGGAACCTGGAAAGGACAATAATACTCATAGCCCCATTCTGGCCTCGGCAGATATGGTTCCCCTTTCTTCGAGCCCATCAAACAGAGGAACTGTGGATTCTGGACCCAGTACCAGATCTACTGACCCATTCGTCGGGAGTTCCTCACCTGTCTCTTCAGTCCCTCAAACTAGCAGCTTGGCTGCTCCGCTTCCCTGCCTAGCCAGGTCTGATCTACTTTCTCCGGCAGTTCAACACATTCTGGTTTCATCTCATAAAGCTTCCACTACAAAACTCTACAGGAGTAAATGGAAACGCTTTGTATACTGGGCGTCTAACCAACACTTTGACCACCTGGTAGCTCCTTTACATAAAGTATTGGAATTTTTATCTATCCTCTTTCACGAAGGAGCCTCTACCTCCACACTAAGAGTACAGTTGGCGGCCATATCGAACTTCCAGATTGGTGAGGACGGTTCTTCCATTATGTCTCACAGACTTTGTAAGGCTTTTATGAAAGGAACCTTCCATCTTCGGCCGCCCGTCAGGAAGCCTTTCTTTCCATGGAGTTTAAATTTGTTACTGTCACAACTCATGTTGCCACCCTTCGAACCTGGTTCGTCCTGCCACCTAAAGTTCTTATCGTGGAAGACACTTTTTCTCGTAGTTGTTACTTCAGCTCGAAGAGTATCAGAGCTGCAAGCATTATCGGTCAGACCACCTTACTTGATTTTCCATCCAGATAGAGTCTCTTTACGTACAAATCCATCTTTCCTTCCAAAGGTATGTTCCGTCACAAATATTAACCAATCCATAGAACTCCCTACCTTCTTCAAGAACCATACTAACAAGTTGGAGTATATGCTGCACAAGTTGGATGTTCACAGGCAGTTAAGATTTTATTTGGATAGGACTAGAAGTTACAGGAAGACAGATCAGCTCTTTGTCGCATTTGCAGACAATAAAAAGGGCATGGCAATTACAAAACGTACATTATCTAAATGGCTTGCTGATTGTATAGCCTTTGTATACTCTAAGTCAAATCAGTCCTTACCTACCAAACCTAAGGCCCATTCTACCAGATCCGTTTCCACTTCCTTGGCTCATGCAGCTCGTTTGCCTTTGGACACGATTTGTGCAGCAGCCACGTGGTCTAAGCCACATACTTTCATCACTCATTATAGAGTTGACAAAGCCTCCAAAGACAGGACATCTTTTGGTTCCACTGTGCTTAGGAACGTTCTTCCATGAGTCACTCGGGGTGACGGAGCTAGGGACGCTACCCGTGTGTAAGAACAAACGGCGATATTGAACACTCTCACATAAAGAAGTTATGTCCTTACCATGACGTTCCATGTGGAGTGTTCATCTCGCCTTTCTTCTTACATTCCCTCCCCCCCCCACGTGTTTTGGAAGAACGGGTAGGACTAGACTCTGATTGAAATGTCTTAACCCCTTCCGGGGTATATGGTCCTGTGTCTCATGGGGTATATGCTACTACCCTTAGTTATTTTGCTATGGTGAGAGAGTGTCTCTGGATGCCTGAGAGAGTATGTAGTTCTTGCACCTGAGGTATTGGGTTATCGGTCTGGTTTGTTTGCAAACTAGATCTGAGTAATGGCAGGGAGGATTGTGGGATATAGTCTGGTCTCGAGCTTCTCTGAGATGCAGAGCTTTGCGATGCGACTCGAGCCGAGGATCGGCTCCGAACCCGTGTAAGAACAAAGGCGAGATGAACACTCCACATGGAACGTTATGGTAAGGACATAACTTCTTTTTACTGCAGCAGTGATCATCCAAACGTCTACTGTTATGCTAAGTTCAACTTAAACAACTGTACTTTTGGCAGCAGTCAGAATTAAACTTAACAAGACCTTACTATGTTTAGGCAATTTGGATCCTATATCTCAAAAAATTGTTTCCTTACTTAGTCCCATTTGTTCACCCAATATTTCTGACAAAGTAATCTGTAGGGAATTTTTAAAGTCTACCAACTCATTACACTCCCAGAGTATATGTTCTCAGTTAATTCTTTCTTCCCCATCACACTTCCAACATTTGCCATCTGCCTGAGGTAAAATTCTTTGGAGTCTGCTTGGGGTATAAAAATAGGTACGCAAACTCTTCCAAGCAAAAATCCTAAATCTTCTGTACTTGTTTGCATATATGGGAACCTTGTATATGACTTCCAGTTAGTTGTTTCCTTGTGAATTGCTGATCCAATCATTCTTCCCAATCTTTTCTAACTTCCTCTAATTGATTCCTAGAGTTATTGGACATTATTTATATGCCCTATTAATTATCCCTTTTTAACAGCAACTTCTCTTCTAGTTTCAACTAAAAACTTGACCAGAGCAGGTCTTTCACTTAGGGTTCCCATGTCAGTTTTTCTTTGCCTATATTCTGCTATCAGTCCCTGATAGGGAAGACAATCTATAGCTTTAGTCCAAATGTCTTCTTGGCCTCTTCCCATTCTTTTACCTTTCCTTCTCTGTTTATTTGCTCTCTTGGTTCATAGGTTCATAGGTGTGTACTAGGCTAATGGCCCTAGAACCTTTACAAGCCTAGCCCATAGGATTACCCTGGCATTGAGCCACCCAACCTTAGTTCCCAGTGCCTCTGTTGAGTAGAGCCACTGGAGTTATCCCGGGTTGAATTTTCTATTTCCCATCCACTCTTCAAGATTTCTCTTGAAGAGGGCCAGTGAGGTGCCCTGCTTGACATGTATGGGAAGTCTATTCCAGAGCATGGGTAGTCTCTGGGTTATGAACCTGTCCCTCCAGCATGTTTTGCTGATTGTGGTAATGAGGTTGAGGTCTCTGGAGCATGTAGTGCAGAGGGATTGGGATTTCTTTAGATGTAGCATTTCTAACACAGCTAGGTCAGACATCACTTTGTAAGTCAAGGAGAGATCACTTCTAAGTAGGCGATATGAGACAGAATAGTCAGAGTTTTTTGATTCTGTCCATATAAGACAAGTCTTTAAGCCTAGGATCCTCTTTGTGAGGTACTTTTGTGCCCTCTCCAGTTGCTGCAGGTGTCTAATGAGGTACATGCCAAATGAGGCATGGTACTTGATGAGTGGCCTAATGAGGGAAGTGTAGAGGGAGACTGTGACCTCTTTCTTCCTGGATGCAAAACCCTTGGTAATAAGATGTGCCACATAGAAGGACATTCTGACCACAGTGGCAATGTGGTGGTCAAAAGAGAGGTTGCTGTCAACCTGTGTTCCCAGATCTCTTATAACTCCTTCTGTGTTCAGTGGACTACCATCAATGTGGTAATTCAAGGGAACTGGGTTTTTCCCAAGGGGGATGACGACACATTTTTTGGCATTGAGCTTATAGCCATGGTTCTGACATCAGTCGTTGGTCTCAGTGAGGCCTTTCTGTAGGATGTCAACATCACTTGGGGAGTTAATAATAGCTCCCAACTTGCAATTGTCTGTGAACTTTGTCAGCCAGAGTCCCTTCTTGTTGGCCTGGACTTCAGAGAAGTAGATACCAAACAGGAGAGGACCCAGGACTGAACCCTGTGGGACTCCACTCGTGACTGGTCTGCAATCCGTCCGACTTCGAGTCAGCTACTTTCACACTGTGAGTTCTATCTGTGAGCCAGTTTGCAACCCACATAGTGATATAGGGGTTGATGCCTAGCTTAGTGAGTTTTTCTATGATTCCTGAGTGGGGAATGGTATCAAAGGCCTTGGCCAGATCAAGGTAGGCTGTATGAACCACCTTGCCTTCATCCAAAGCTCTGGTGACTGACTCAAAGAAGTCGACCAAGTTGAGCAGACATGATCTAACCTTCACACAACCAAACTGTTTAGGACCCAGAGTTTGGAAATTCCCTATATCCTTGTTTATTAGGTCTACGATGATGCATTCCATAGCTTTGCATAACAGGCTCGTCAGGTTAATGGGGCGATAGTTCCCAGGGTCTGTAGTCACTCCTCCTTTGTGGAGAGGGATGACTGTAGCAGTGCACAATTTGGTAGGGACAAAGCCTGAGGTGAGGCTTTGATTGAACAGGGCACACAGGTGAGGTGCCAATTCACTCTGCAGTTCATGTAGAACACAGCCAGGGTTATTGTCAGGTCCCATAGAAGTTGTAATCTTGGCCTTGGACAGTGCTGTTTTAACCTGTGCAGCAGTAATACTGGGTGCCTGGCAATCTACTGGTATTGTGATTGGTCCTTTTGGAGAGGAGAGAGGGCTAAAGTTGGCACTGAATCTGTCGGCCAGTATATTGGCAATATCTGTTGGCTCAGTATAAGAGGTACCATTGCGCAGTAGCTCAAAACAAATCTGGGTATTGCCATGGAGAGTCTTTACATAACTATAGAAGGCCTTGTGGTTGTCTTTACTATCTGCTGCAATTCTGTTTTCATAGCTAGCTTTGGAGGATTTGATGAGGGATCTCAACTTTTTGTTGAGACTGATAAGGGAGTTTTTCCAATCTTGGGACTTTACCTTATTCTGCATCAGTTTCCTCCTACTATTGTAGAGTTTGTTTATGACAGAGGACCACCAGATTGGCTTCCTTTTTTTTGGAGGAGAGCGTCTTGGCTCGATTGGCTATGGCGAGATGGATGCATTTCTGTACGTGTTCTTACATTGCATTGGTGTATGACTCGGCGGTCATGCAACTATTCTTTATTTACATGGGTGCCTTAAAGTTATTCACCTCTGTTTTTAGGAGCCCAAAGTTAGCTTTGGAGAAGCTTTGCATGGTGGGTTCCTTTGTGTGTGTGTGTGGGGGCAGGTATGTGGATTTCCAAGGTGATTAGTTTGTGGTCAGATCTAACTAGAGAGGAATTGACTATTGGTGTAGAGCAACGGTCACCCATGTTAGTAATGACCAGGTCAAGGATTTTGCTACCTCTAGTGGGGGTAAGAACGAGCTGGTCCAGGGCATCGGAATTAATGAATTCCAGGAAACGTTGGGCAAGTGTATTGATACATGAGTAGTTTTCCCAGTTAATGGAGGGGTAGTTGAAGTTGCCCAGTATGACAGTGTTATGTTGGACCCTAATATTCTCCAGGGTGCTTTGGAACGTGGAGTGAGAGTCTTGTGACATGGTTGGGGACCTATAGCAGGCTACGACCTGAATCAGTGTCTTAACCAATGTTAGCTGCACCTGAAGTATCACAGATGCATTATGTTGGTCTACCAGTTTAGAGCTGTGTGCATCCTTTATGAATATGGCAACACCACCGCCTTTGGAGCTTCTGTCCAAGTTCTGGGGCTGAAAGGTGTAGAATGAGTTATAGCCTGGTAGTGCAGCGGTGTTTTTTGCTGCCTTGAACCAGGTCTCTGTTACAGCACAAATGTCGATGTTCTCCATTTTAAGGAGTGCTTCGAGTGAGTGCATTTTGAGATTTAGACTTCTAGTGTTGAGCAGCATGACCCTCATATTGCATTTGTTTGTAGCTGTTATGGTGGTAATTTGGTCTTTGGAATACCACCATAAAAAGGCACTGCAGGTGTGGCAAGAGCCTTGGCTAGTATCTGGAAGCCCAGGGTTGACAGATGCAGGCCATCTCCCACTTTGATTTTTGCCTCCGATCTGTCATATATCCTTCTAATTAACCTTATTATTGTATCAGGACATAAAATCCCAGCTTACTTTGAGAATGTATTCTCTGCATCAAGACCCACCAATAACAGTGATATTTTCTTATATCCTGCTTCCCTTTGGACAATCATCTATCTTAGAAGCTTATGTCCCAACACTTTGGAAAAAATCTTTTATGATACTCCTTCACAAAGGAGGTAACTCCATTCAAATGTCTAACTTCCAGTCCATTGCTCTTCTATCACCGATCTCTAAACTCCTTGAAACATGTATCCACTCTCAGCTACTCCCCTACCTACTAAAAATCAACTTCTTAGACCTACACAACATGGCTTTAGCCCAGGCTACAGTGCTAACACTGCTCTATCCTTCACCGACACTGTTAACAAAGCATGTGACTTAGGCAAACTTATCTCCTGTCTGGTCCTCGACACTGTTCCACATCAGCTTCTTATACAAAAGCTAAATGACTTTGGAGTATCCCCTCCATCTAGCAGATGGTTTGCTAGCTGCCTATCTAATAGACAGCAGGCCATTAAATGACTAGACCCCTCTCCTCATTCCAGAACACCTCAACTGGAGTTCCCCAATGCTCTGTCCTTGGCTTCTTCTTATTCAATAAGTTTACTAATGGCCTACATGCCTCCTCCCAACAGAATACATTCATATAATATGCCGATGACTCAACACTCATCTGCTCATTCAACTCCATCCTTCAGAAAATCATCCAAGCTGCTTTCACATCTATTGAAAGCCGGCTTACTAATAATCAACTACTACTTAACCCCTCCAAAACTAAATTACTACTTTTCACCCCCAAAACTCTGTCCCTAAATAAAAGCCATTTTACTATTCTCTCAAAGAACAACACTATGATCAAACTTGTTCCCCGTGCTAAACTGCTGTCACCATTGATGAACTCCTCAAATTTGACCTACACATTCAAAACAGTATTAAGAAAATACACAAGAAACTTGGTATTTTCTACCGGCACAAACATTTCCTAGACTTACCCACGAAATGCACTCTTGCCACCGCCTACCTTCTTCCTACACTCTTATATGGTGCCCCTGTTCTTACAAACCTGCCTAAAAAGTAAGCTTGAAACCTGCTACAATAAAGTTGCAAAATTTGCCACTGATACAAAATACTGCCCACTTCACTATATACCCCTCTGCTCTCTCATTTGGCTTGAGCTTCCACAATATCTAACCTTCCTACAACTTAAAATGGCTCATAAGATCATTCATAAACCCATGACCTGCCCAACTCTCAATACTATCTTCCATACCTACATACCCAACAGGTCTATTAGGTCAGAAAACAAGCAACTTTTAGATCAGCACCATCCTAGGATGTCTGCTGGTCAAAGTCTATACTCTTGCTCCATAGCTAAAATCTGAAACTCCTTTCACCTTACTTTAAGATCCAACAACATACACACAGCCTTCAAACTCTCACTTAAGGAATACCTCTCCAGATCCTGGATTTGCTCCTTCTCAACCCCAGGCTGACAACCTGTCTATTAAAGGACACATCAATCTCTTACCAGTCTTAGATTTAATCTTATACATCTGTATTCTTCTTTCTCCTCCATTGCACACTCTACAATTCCTTCTCCCTTTTCTTCTTAACTTCCTACCTCACCCTATAGAATATCTCCCAAATAAGACTGTACATGCTTCATATGGAGAATATACTTGGAATTATCCTGCATTTGCAGTCAGAGATCTTTATTTCACCATTGTCAAGTTGTATGTTTTTTCTTCTTTTCTCTACAATCAGAATTTGTAAGAGTCCAATTATTGTTTTGTAATTCATTCTTTTTCATTTTGGAGCTTTCTCCCCGGGCTTCCACTGAAAAAGGGTTCTCTTAGGCCCAGTTGGACTTTCCCAGTAAACAGATCTCAAATAAATAACTGAATAAATAAACAAATAAAATCATTGTTCTATTAATGTTGTCAAATGTTTGCCTTCCCTCCACAAAACCACATTGTCCGATAGCTATCAATTTTGGCATCACATTTGCCATTCTTTTAGCCATTATAGACATAAACATTTTATAATCACAGTTTAAAATTGAAATGGGCCTGTATGAAGTATTATCAGATGGGTCTTTATATCTTTAAGTATTACAGTCATCACAGCTTTTTTCCAGGATGTTGGTGCCTTTCTTCCTTTTAAAATGCTGTTAAAAAACTTCCCAATTGTTATCACTTTCTTCCCCCCTAGCTTCCAAACTTCCACCTAAATACCATCTATTCCTGGAGACTTTCCTGCAAACTGGTTATGCATCACCATTTTTATGTTATCTCCTTCTGTTCTTAACTGTTAATTGTTGAGCCTCATCTACCTCTAAACTTGGCATATTTAAGCTTTCCATACCTATTTCCATTTGTGGTTTTTCTTGATTTCCCCACTTCTCTGCTTTATACAAATTACCATAACATTTCCAAAATATCTCTAATACCTCTACAGGATCTCTAGTTATTTTTCTTGTTGTAGGCTCCTTAAGTTTGGCAACAGCCCTTCCTGTTGCCTAAGTCATTGTGCCAAAACTTTTTGTGCTCTAGAGTTATTATCAAAACAGTTGCTTAGCTATCCTTCAAAACTCATGCATATTACCCAAGTACTCCTTTATTTTCTCTTTAGCATGCTGCAATTGTCCCTCCTCTTGTTCTGTGAGATCACCCTTATTTTGTAATACTTTAATCTTTGTCAGCTCTTCTAAATATTTCTTATTACTTCTTAAACAGATCTATTTTTCTTTTATTCTACCCCATTTTTAAACTCCACTTTCATTTTACCCCAATCACTAGCTATAATTTCTGGAGTACTTATATCTTCCCTAAAAATCCCAGATAATTTCCACTATCCATTCTGTAAATTCCTCTCTTTTTAACAGGTAGGTGGGGAAGTGCCAGTGTGTCATCTTTACTTCATTCACCTGCATTTTTGTCTTAGAAATTATTGGTGCATGAACTGAAATAGATATTGGATGTGTATCAGACTTCTATGTTAAATGGACATGTTCCTGTGAAATATAATTTCTGTCAAGTCTAGGCCAGTTATTGTACCTTGGAGAATAATATGTAAATTGTCAGAGTTCCTATTACTGCATTCATGTCTTTCATACCAAATATTTTCATAACTTTCTTCAGAAATCTACCCTGTTTTGTTATATTTTTTCTTCTAAGTTCCAGGATGCATCCTCAATGCTGCAAATCAAATTCCAGTCCCCACCTGTAAGTAATATTCCCTGCTGAAAGCTGATTATTTCTCACAATATTTTAAGCTCCAAAAAAGCAGTTTTAGGTGGAATATAAATACATGCCAGTGTAATCCTCATCCCTTGCTAGTAGCTCCTTACTACTACAAATCCGCCACTCTTATCTTCTTTTTTTTCATTCTCTATCAGTACTGGAGCTCATCTAGCAATTAATTATAAGTACTCTTATTTTCCTTTCTCCCTGATATTTTGCAGAATAGCCATCCTGAAACCCATTTTTTATCAAATTCACATGATGATTTCTTACCAAATGTTGCTATTTGCACTGTGCATTTTTTATTATAATTAAGTATCCATTCCTTTTCGTCTGTATCTGTGAGACCATTCACATTCCAAGATAATATGGAAAGTGTCACCATTATGATAAAAAAGTCATTATTCCCACATAACAGCTTTTTCAGATGTCTATTTCCAGCTTTGTGACACATTAACCCATTAATTAATTAATTAATTAATTAATTAATTAAGTCATGTTAATCCTTTATATGTTTTTCTCATCATCAACATTGGAACCTATGTCACATTTTACAAGAGTTTTTGTTTTAATAAATACTCTCAAACCTAAACACACACACCCCTATAATCTGTAAACTTAATGCAAGCAAGCATAACTATGTCCATCTCCAAATAATGATGTCTAACCCTCTAATAGCAACATTTGTGCATAGCTGCTAACATAGGCAAGCCATGTTAAGATGCGTGTTATTGCCTGTGCTTCTACTTACACTAATTGGTGTCTGTTCTTTTTTTTCATCATTATTCCCGATGTGAAAGATAATTGCATATTTTCAGAAATTATTAAGTTTTAGCCTTGAAGAAACCAATGTACTGTCTTTTATTGCCTTATTATCAGCTTGCCTCCATGGAAAAGTAAGAGAACAAATGTATTTCTCTGTTGCAACCTAAAAGACAAGCTGAAACCTTTATTGCTAAAGGAAAACATTTCATTATATTTGGTGTTTTCATATTTACTTGTTTCCACTTAAAATGTATTATTAATTTATTTATTATTAAATTAAGCCAAGGGTCTTACTCTAGACATTCATCTATGCAAAATAAGAGAAAACTTATTAGCTCTACATATATTAGTATCTGTGTACTTTTACACCCAATCCCCCACATCAGCAATCTAAGATTACAGCCTATTAATGTAAACATGTTTTTTTCCCTATCTTTTCTTCTCTTTTTGCTGTATAATGCCAACATTTCTTAATTCCAAGAAAGAAGGAAGAAAGAAAGAGAAGAGGAAGAAAACAGGCATCTGGTTACTTTAGCAACGTTATCACATACAAGAACAACTAAAAATACTTACTGTAAAATATGCAATTTATATAGTGAAGAGTTTCATAGAAGTACTGTTAAGAAAATAAATTGGTTTACATACAGTTGCCTTTTTCCTTCTTCCTCCCTCCTCTTCAGAGTCCTCCCAAACACTAATGGCATGAAGTGAGACAAATGGTTTTCAGTTCCTCATAAGTTTAACAAAGTCAACAAAAGTCCTCTCTTTCCTTTCTTCTACAGCCGCATTTCATGAATGTGATTGATGCTTTGCAGTTTCACATTTATTCAGATTCCAGTTCAATTCTATGGTACTCCTGATTCTACTGGTCAAGTCGTGGGCTTTTCTCTCAAGCATTTTCCTTTGGAACATTGGAAACTATTTCACTGCCAAAGTCTCTTGATGTACTTCATTATCAGAATAATGAGGCACAGAGTCCCCTTGTGCCTCATAGCTCATTTGTTGTTGGATACATTTTTACATTTCATCCTTAGTCTGTTCTGCATCAAAAACGACTTTGATCCTCCAGTAAAAAAAAATATTCTGAAGATAGCTGGAAACAGCAGCTTGAATCTCACCCCTTCTCATCATTCCCTGATTACTGGAAAAAAATAGTTTCTCTTCTGCCTGGTGTACATTGAATAATCATTTTCTACAAACACTATACTATCTCCATCTTTTAATACTTTGTCATTTTGCCACAGTTTTGTCAGGATCAACTCATTCTCCTAGTTGGTTTGCATCTTTACTAATAAAGGATTTGGCTGATTTCTCATGATGGTATTTAGAGCGTACACACTGCGTGCCCTTTAAATTAACAGTCCCTGCTATGGAATACCAGTGCAATTGCTTATTTGTACCTTCATAAAATTAATACAGTCTATTCCTTCTACTTTCTCTGGTATATATCAGAAAATCTCAGATTTTCCAACCAGACTAGAAAATCTCAGATTTTTCCATATGTGCTCTGTCCTCTAATTCTACAATTTTTTGAAATGTCTCTTCATGAGTAGTCTTATATTCAGTCACCCTTTTCTTCATTTCAACCTCTGATTTTTGCAGTTTTATCAGCTTATCTGAATATCCATGTAAAACTTCTCCCATTTTTCCAGCCTTTTGTTATTTGAATGGATATACTTCTTCAAAGTTTCATTTATTTTAATCAGCACATTTGACTTATTTTTTTCCTCTGTATTATTGGAAGCATCAAAGCTGGAGCTTGAACTGCTTTATACTGAACAACTGCAGGATTTTTACCAGTCACTTTCTCTTCACCTTTTCTAGCTGGTTTTCTTTAGGCTCTCTTAGTTTCTTCTTTGTAGGCATCCAGACTCTAGCTAGTAACTGAATTTTATTCAACTTGACAATATATCCAGCTGCAGTTTCTCAGTTTGTTTTCACACTGACAGAGCTGCTGTTAAGCTCTTGATCAGTATGTAGCCTTCTTGGAAGTCGCATGACATTTTACTTTTTAAGTCTTTATGGGTTCATTCAGGCCAGTAAAGCCAAAACCCACTAGCTGTAACCATGCATGAGGTTTAAGGCCTCACACTGTGAAGACTGCAGCTTGGTTGGGTCTTTCATGAATTTGTTTTTTTTTTCCTGAATGGTTTAGCTTTGTGACCTTTTTAGTCTTTGTTTTATGTGTGTGTGTGTGTGTGTGTGTGTGTGTGTGTGTGTGTGTGTGTGTGTGTGTGTGTATATATATATATATATATATACACACACACACACACACACATATATATATATATATATATATATATATATATATATATATATATATAAAACATATGTAATGTATGTGTGTGACACACACACAAATATTTTAACATAATTCCTCCAGAGGAATCAGCCTGCATTAGTATCCTTTCACTGCTGTTTACTTTGCATGGAGGAGCACACTACACTGTTCGAAAGTAAATCAAAGCCTATTAAAAGTAAATACATATACCAAGACAATAAGTGACATTAACTTGTAAGAGCTGTAAGGCAACTTATCTACATTTAATTCAGTAAATTAACTGACACCACTATTAGATTATTGTAATGTATATGGGGCTGCTGGATATCGCCAAATGCCTATGCAAGTACAGAATTCACAATTTCTCACTTCTGAATTCAGATGCTACAGTGTGGAGACTGCCTAAAGAGGAAGAGCAAGATCTGACTTTGCCATTCTCTGAGGTTTTTATATTGTAGGTTGTTGCTTCCTATTATGGTTTCTGTTTTTTGAATAGTACAACAAGAGAGATACTGCATTAATGAGACCTACTACTTTGAAACACCTTTTCAGAAAACAGATATGCAAAATGTTTATTTTCTTTATTGCATTATTTTCCCTTCTTGCAGTGTGGCACTGTGCTCATCTTCTTGCCATCTGTTTAATTGCATGCTATCAGTTTTACATGCTTCTACTAGTGGGCCTTTGCTCTTGCTTAGCTCCCCAGTGAGTATATCATTCATTAATGTTGTGTAACTGATTTAAATGTAATTGCAGTTGTGGTGACAGATGCTTCTAAGGTATAACTGCTTCAAAACATAAATCGTGCCATTACTTTGTGTTATGTTCTGTTTAGCAGTAGATTGTTAAATGTGTTCTGTGAATTTACAAACTGGTCAGCAGATGGTTGTGCAGTCTGTTAAGCCACTGTGTTTGCTTTACCACTGATCAGAAGTTCATCCAGTCATGATTCTCTCCATTTTTTTTTGTGTTATACCCACTCATTAACTCTGTATGGGTTGCCATTTGAGTAGCAACCTCAAAACAGAATTTTACATTTTAACAGGACTTTTCTGACGTGCAATGTTTCCTGAATGCCATAAATGTTCCCTGTATCAGCTTAAGTATTTAACTTCTCAATAAGGAAGCTTTCACATATGTCCTGTGTATTTGTGGCTAATAAAAATGCTAACTTTTTTTCAGTATAGGTGCAGTGAATGCAGGTTTATGTTACTGATGAAATACAAAATGCATTTTCTTATGTGTAGGCACATCTTAGGAAAACACACGCTACAGTATGTATTGAACAGATACTGTTGTACACCCATGCACTTGTGAGGTACCAGCCTAAAAAGTATACCTCTCAATTCTTCATGATTTTCAAAGACATCCTTGATTTTGTCTTTAAGTTTTACTCTGTCCTTCATAAAATTTGTGAATTTTTAGCAAACTTGGGAGGATTAAAATCACTAATTACCACTACTAATAGTTGAATATGTCTTTTTCTTCAGAAGATGCACCAATTCCTCTTATTCTAATGATTTTCTAAATGAATATGCAGACAGATAAAGCATGAACCTGATTTGGAGCTATTGTTCATCATGATTTTGAGATTCTTCTCTGATTTTGAATGAAGAGGGTGAAACAACTCTCAGTAGTAATATCTTCTGTTCAGCATGTGTGTGTGTGTGTGTGTGTGTGTGTGTGTGTGTGTGTGTATATATATATATATATATATATATATATATATATATATATATATATGAGAAAGATGTGTGTTATTTATTCCCACTGTATTGACATCATGATATGTTCCTCTTTTCAGACTGGAGTGTACTGTACGTTATCATATTGGCATTTACTGCACTTTTAATTCTTGTTGGAATACTGTGGTTATGCATCAGTTGCTGTAAAAGGTAAACTGCTTTTTACTTTTCTTCTTTTTGCAATAGTAGATGATTCTGAGTAAATATATTTTTACTTTGCTTATTTGTTTATTTATTTTTGCATTTCTGGCTTCAGTCATAGCTAACCATGAGGTAGTCTTACAAAGCATGCACAAAGACACCCAATATCACCTATCTATATTTCCATATATAGCAATATAGTCTGCTTTCCCAAAATGCTCCCCTCTAAAATATTGTGATTGTGGTGCTTTGCTTGCAACCTATTCTTTGTTTGTTATGCATGTAGTGTGATGTGGGAAAAGAACTAGGCTGTTTGACATACTTTGCCTGTTGGAGATTGACACCTTTACCTGGTCTGGAAAACAATTAACATACCAACCTTTTCATTATCTATCTGCCAAATACATTGTCTCAGATGTGTTCTACAATCTATGCTTCAAGAATACTACCAGCAGAAGAGGGTAATCTCTCAGTAATAAGTACATTTTAGTTTGAGTCTTGTCAGCCATCTGTTTTGCTGTGTTTTACAAACATAAATATGCTCCAAAAAGAATAAGGTAGAAGGACTTGTAGCCATCCATTCCTTCCTTGGGGTGAGCTCTGTATTAGTGACCACTGCCCATGTATTCCCCACCTCATATACTAGTCAACTCCATTAATCTTGTGATATTCCAATTTCTTTATGATTTCCATATTAAAAGTATCATTAGAGCTTCTTCTGCTCCTAGCACTCCCTTTTCTAGAATTCTTGACAACAGCAATGCCATTTTTACAGCAGTTGTATCTTGCCTTTCTATTCTGAGTAGGTCTTCACAGCTTGAAAGAATGATTCTTGCTTTCTTTCCTTGTCCATTTGTTTGAATTTGCCATGCTTATATCTTCTCTTCTTTAAGAAATAAATAATATGCTCTTTTTTATGTAATCCTGTAAAAGTATATGTAAAAGAGCAGTAATTATACTATTTTCAGAATTCATCTTAATTAGTGGACAGTACTGTCAACACTTGGCAAATATCCCAAAGGATGTGTAGCCTTGAGGATCTAGAGTATGAGAAGTTTTCCCCCACTTCACCCAGAGCTTCTATATCTGATTTACTTTGTGCCCAGTTTTAACAAAAATTGTCCATTGATAGAAAGTGAAATTTCAGAATGTTTCCCCCCACTAAAGACATTCAAGCAGTTTAAAGCTTTTGTAGTTAGCTTCTAGTAAGAATAATCATAAAATCATCTTCAATCAGGAAAGAGGAAAAAAACATAAGAATGGGATGCTACTGCCCCTGTTTACTTTGTCTATTGAGCCCCTGTCATTCTAGAAGGGATAGTGGGTCATACTATCTGGGTGAAATTATTTAGGGCTTAATACAGAAATTCTGATGTTTTCAGATTGATTTTGTTGGGTAGTCTGGGGCCATACATTGTATGTCTAAAGCTGATGTTAATTGAGTTCATGTCACTAGCTGATTTAAAATCCATAGTAGCACAAACTTCAAGTTTTAAATACCCCACTGGTTACCATGCCATATAATACCCACAGGCTAATCAAGAGTAATTTTGAACATGTATGAATAATGCTATTCAGATCCTCCCAGAACTTAACTACATGCCGCTCTGTGATGACCTTATAGTGTAAAACTGCACACACAGGCAGTTCATCTATTAGTACTAGGTTGGATCAGTGCTTATAAACTAGTTTTTAGACTGAGGACCTTATATGTGCCTACATATCTCCTTGCCTATCCATCCTGTGTGTGGCTTTAGAATGTACAAACTCTGTTCTGACTATCTAGGATTGTAAGAAACAAGGAATGAAGTGGGAGGGTTGTATGCATTGTATGAGCTCTATAAATAGAAAGTAGTGGCATGGCAAATGTAAGAATGTACATATTTTCCACTTTCTATCACCCTCTAGAAACCCGCTACCTTCTCTCAGTTTCATGTATTACTTTGGATTATAGCTTATTCCAGTGCATAATACACAGGGCTGTTTCTTAGTACATCTGTAGATTTCCTATAGTCCTAAAACAATTACATTTCTTATATGCATTTCACAGATGCCTTTCACTGATAAAACAATAAACTCTTTATATTGGGGGTTTTGTGTTTATCTAATTATCTCTCTGGGTCTATTTCAGTCTGCTTTAAAATATACAAACAACTCTATCCCAGGCTGTTCCTAGTGTCTTACAGGGTTGGCCTCTAAGCTCCTCTTTTTGTCATTCCATACTGTCTGACTCTTCTCTTCCTGTAACTCCAACAGGCAACTTCAGAACCTTTCTCACCATCTTCTGATGTCTCTCTGATGACTGTCCTTTCACACAGTTGGTGTGTGCCCTTTTATCTCATGTAAGACTTGCCCAGCTATTTCTCTAGCATCTCTTAAAGAGGCATGTACTTATTTTGCTATATTATGAGTTATGTTATTGCACCGCACTTTAGAACTATACCAAAATTCTAGTAACCTGGAAGAAGGTTAGATAATCTGCCTTGGAGTAAATAGGTATCTCTTCCCCCCCAAAATCTTCAACTTAAGGTATGAAAAGTTATCCTTGCAATCTTTACTTGTGTTACCAATGCAACTTGCCCCCAAAATACTCCTGAAAGTACAAGCTGATTCAATCTGGCTTATTGAAGTATCCCCTGGAATCCCAAATCTATGACTGAGGACTGTTCTTTATGGTACTGTGGCTGGGTTCATCATTTCTGCCAGTTAACATTTGGCATATTTTTCAGAAGATCCTGCAAAAAGAAAGAACACAAAGCCATGTTGATACACATCATGTCACTCATCAACTTCGTAAGTGTGCTCATCCTTTGCACCTGCCAGTTCTTTTTTGCCGCTTGCACAGTCCAGAGCTCAATCATTGCCTTCCCAAGTAAAAGGTTCTACCTTGTCATGCCTTATTTGTTTAAGTTTTTGGTTATTGTTGAAATCTGTTTACATCTTGCATTAGGTGGTAGAATGAGGCATCATGGAGGACTGCTGGGAAAGTCAAGGCTGATTATCTGAAGGATATATAGCTATATTAAGTAGTTTATTGTCATTTTGAAAAAAACCTCAGTCATGGCAATAGAACAAAAGAGTAACAAAAGGAAATCATATGGAACAATGGATCATTTGCTATAAATAAAGTCATAATGGAGAATTGTGAAAAGGGAAAGAATCGAAGTATGGCATGGATAGACAGAAAAGCATTTGACAATATTTGTCATTTATGGATAAAAGAGTGCTTGCAAATGTATGAGATACACCCTGCATTGATAGGTTGCATTACAGTGACCATGAAACAGTGGCAAACCACTTTACAGCTAAGCCATGATAAAGGACAAATTATTATCCCAGAGAGAAAAATTCAAAGGGAGATATTCCAGGGTGACTCTTTGTCACTGCTGTTCTTTTGTCTTGTCCTTAACCATTAAGCTGTCGACTTGATAGATTAGGTGATGGCTACAATTTGGCTCCCAGAAAACAACAGTGTAAAGATTTCTCATCTTCTTTTTGTGAATTATTTAAAACTGTATAGTTCATCAGATGAGGAACTGAAAGCACAACTGCAAGTGGTCAAAACATTCTCAGATGATGTAAGAATGTCGTTTGGTCATGAGCTGCAGCACCAAGAAGATTTCAGTCTAGGACAGGCAGGTGATATAAAATAACTTGAGCAAGATGAAGTTTATAAATATTTGGGAAATTATTGAAGGATCAACAAGAAAACATGAACAAATGTGAATAAAACTTGGTAAGGAATATTTTAGAAGACTAAAATTAATACTGAACACAGCTCTGACATCTAGTAACAAAGTTTAAGCTATAAACCAATTTGCTCTTTGTGTCCTAACTCACAGTTTTGGGGTGATTGACTGCTCCAAAAGGTATTGGATCAGTTGGACAGGAAGACAAGAAAAATGTTTATAAAATGATTTATAAAAATCAGTGTATACCACGATTATATATTTCCTGTTCTGAAGGAGACATGGTCCTCCGTGAAACTGATTACATGTATAAATCTGCAATCATAGGACTGCATACATATCTGCTGACCTCACAGGATCCAAACATAGAGGAAGTTTTAAAACATGAGGAGAAGAGGAGAACAAGTCTAAGATAACTTTCCTGCTTAGTTTAGCAGAAGCAAGTGGTGTCAAGTGGGAATGGAAATCAAACCAGAAGTAGATGAAAATCTTGACGAATGGATGGGAGATCGTAAGTTTACTCCTGGGATATCTTCTGTGTCCCTGCTTGACAGAGGTACAGTAAACTAACCTTAAAAGGGCTACCTTCTGTGACCTACTATACAGAGGCACAGTCAACTAATCTAAAAGGGTGGCGAAAGCCAAACACACTCTGGCTAGGCTTATAAATGCCCTAGGGCAGATAGCCTAGTATTAACCTATGAACCTATGAAGTAATATTGCTGGAATTGAATTCATCCTGAAGTCTTGTGAGTGCCTTCATGAGCTGTTCCCTGTTTTTCCAAAATCTCACCAAGAGAACACTGATATATTGACTGTATTTTATATATCATATATCATGGACAAAAGCAGGTAAAAAAAGACAGCTGAGTGCACAAGTCTCAGGGTAAAAAAGTGCCCAGTCAAGGTAGGGGTACTGGTGCCCAGAATGGAAAACAATGACAGTGTAGAATCCTCAAGACACAAAAATATTCTACAATGGGGTTAGGCCAGGCTCAGATGAAGGATGGTGACCCTATTGTAGAAGGAAGTAGTAGTCCACAAAAAAACACAAAAGCTGACAGGCCAAACAAGAGCCATGAAGATGATAGAGTGGACTATTGAGGATAGGAAAGAAATTATGTATTGTTAGTATTATGCAGGAAGCCCAGAATTTTCAGTTAGAAGAAAAAAATAAGAGAGAAATTAGAGGCAATCAAAATACTTCCACAAGAAAACCTGTCAAAAGCTTCAAATTCAAATTTATATTCATTAATACAGCAGATTTGAGGGTGCATCCTACAGTACCCTGCAGTTTATCAGCCCTGTCTTACATCCATCCAGTCAGATCTTAGACAGTAACTCCTTTAGATATCATATCATGAATCAGGAGTACTCAGCTGAGACATCATCTCTGAGATCCTTCCATGCTCAGCAGAATTGGCTAGTCCTTGTTGAAAAAGAATCACTAAATGATCCTGTACCAGGAGACCATGTTCCAGGCATGACAAATCAGGCATTAGTTTGATTGTTGATGGGAGCTTGAGTTGCAGGTATGGGACTTTACCCTTGGAAACTTCTGTATGGTGCCAGTGTCTAATGCAATGCAGGCCACCCTCTGCATGCAACCTCTGGCATGCACAGTCACATATGGCTATGGGCTGCTCTGGTTATGGATTTCTGCTCACATTACCCCTTGTACAGTCTTCCAATGGTGCTGTTAGTGGACATGAAGCTTCTTTTTCTTTAGTCTGCATTAGTTTGCTTTGAGGTCCTTGTTGAGACTGACAAGTTCCTCAGGAAAACTAGATCCTATAGCCACTCTTCGATTACCTGTCATTTGTGGAGTCCTCGCATCTCATAAGGTCTTGCCTGTTTTGAATTAATGTCCCTCCCCTTCCTTTGATTCCTCCTAGGGTGCAGAGCCATCAATACCTTGGTCATCGACTGGAGTCAACCTCTGAGGCTACTGTCATGGCAACCTGGAGGCAGTCTCACTGTGTTCCTTTGGCTCCAGGAAAGCCAGTACTAGGTGTCATCTACCAGTCAACTGGCATGATTTATTATTAAAGTATACCAAGGCTGACTTCTAAGTATCTTAGTGAGCCACCAGTATATCCAGAAACCGCATTCTGGTTCCTATTATTGACTGACAGGAAGTCTAGCACTTGGGGCATGTGTGGTAAGAAGGTATCTTCCACTGTCATTTTGGGGCTCAGAGTTCTCAGCTAGGTATCTCATCTGACCAAATGCCAGTCCCTAAGAAAGTGGCTGTTCCACTGGTCTTTCAGGTAGCCATTCGTACTACGGCTATGGCTACAAGTTGTAGTATGTGCCTGCACAGTGTGGCATGATTCATGTTATCTTCACTTGAAGATACACACACACACACACACACACACACACACACACACACACACGAATGCCTTCCATTCTGAGCAACTCCCTTTCAATGTTGGATATTTTATGTTTCAGCAATGTATCACAGCTTGCATCACACGAAGTCTGCCACAACCACTTGTAAATAAACAGCTTGAATACATACATTCTCATAATCTTGTATTTGAGCTTGTCACTTCATAAGCTAAAGTTACAGTGATAAAAACTGTTTTTGCAAGGGGCAAACCTTCTTTCATACACCATGTGGGGGTCTGTAGTTATCATCTTATTCCATTGAAAAGCAGGCAATGGAACATGAGTAACTTCCACCTTGAGATATTATGCTTGATCAGTTGTGACTTAAGCTTGAGTAACCTGATCACTGTGATCACTGTTGCAGTATCCTTAACTATATGAGTTGAGTCCTGCACAGGATGTCACAGCTGGCCATCTCCCAGAGCTTAAGGGCAACATCCATGCTTTCAGACCATTGGCAGCTCCAGTAGAACTGTAGAAAACCAATGACTTGTATGCCAAGCCCTTCAGAACTTTCCTGCTGCCAAGGAATGATCCTCTTGTGGACTTCTGAAAATCAACGGTCAGCTAGTGTTTCTAAGTTGATGGGTAGATGAGTTCCCTGGGGGGGTGACTTCCACATTTTAATGTTATTAATGAAAGCTATTTTTTTTCAAAGAGCTTGATCTTTATGGGACTGTCATATAACATTTCAGTCAGTTTAAACTCAAGAGCTTTTTTTTACTGTTTTGTGGAAAATTGTAAAACATATGCCTTATTTTTGTTTTTGATTTTTTTTTTTTGTGGAGAAACTTTTAATAAATGATTTTTAGAGGCTGGGTAAGTGCAGGTTGTGCTTTTCATTGTGATTTTCTAAGCTGAAAACTGTATTTTTTAATACTTACATCTTTTACCAACTGTTGCTATCAGTGTTACCCAAGCTTCAGCCTTCATTTTTGGCTTTACCATGGAACAACTTACCAGTTTCTCAGTTCTTCCTTCCTCCAGCCACAAAAAGAACAAAATTACCAGGCAGCCTTTGCCCCTTCAGCAGGCTATGAATTTGCCTTAGACACAGAAGAGTGGCTCTGTTGTGGCCATTTCTGGTTCCTCAGACCATTCATTGTCTGTCTTGGTTTCCTCTGGTGTAGACCCTTCAGCCACCATGGATCAGAGGTTAGATACTTCCTGTGTGGCTGGTGGAATGTCCTTGGTCGGCATGGGTAAACCACTCTTGTCAGTCTTTGTGAAGGAGTGGAGAATGCTTCTCTGTCTAGCCGAACTGGGATTCCTGTCACCCAGTGATGATGTGCCTGGCAGGGGTCGATCTGCTTCTATGGAAATTCCTCTCAAAAACAGCAAAATGTCAAACATTTATCTTCCCCTTGCCTCGGTTACTTTAGACAGGAATGTTTTGTTGTGCTTAGCTTAAGGCTTAGTTAAGGATGTTGACCCCACTCTTCCTAATTTTATTAGTAAGGGAAAAATGAATTAAATTTCTGAAGATTCTTACAACATTGATCAAGGAAATAATTTTGAGGGAACAAATTCTGTTTTCTTTTCTTGGGTGACTTATTCAGATTCTGAGGAGTGAATTTCTTCTGATAGCCCCTTAGAAGAATTTTCTTTTTCTTAAACCACATCTAGGATGAACCAATTGATGTTCAGCATTCACACTGCCTCAGTGGTATATGGGAGTTCTTTGACTGCAGAAATCTACACTGGCAGCTTTCTAGAGCTCAGAATCCCCTCCTCTGACTCTCTGTGATAGGGGATTGGCTAAGCATCTCCCATCAGGGGAAGCTTAACCTCTGTCACAGAAAGTCAGTTATTCAGTCTTTTACTGCCAACTGTAGGACTCACTCAGTTGAATCTCCTCAGCAGCTTGCATTGATGGATTACAATATATTTATATATGTGTGTATATATATTTATGTGTGTTAACTTTTATTGTAATATTCTTATCATTTACTACTGTTGTTAATTCCTTTGGGAATTCTAAGTTATTATGTTATTTGCATAGTTAGTATTGCTTTTATGCAGTGTTGGGGCTTTTCTAAAGTGTATTTTTTTATCTTGTACTGGGCAATTAAAGTTATGTAATGTCACTAGGGACTGCCTCATAAATGTAGGCCAAAATACCCTTAGTTTCTGTTTATCTGCTTCATTTTGAAGTTCTGACAGGAAAATATTACTTTTTTCACATTTTTTCTTCATTTTTACAATATTTGCTTATGATTTATCACTGCTATAACTGCTTTTATCATTAAATTGTGATTTTACAGCTAATTACTTTATTTGCATTTACTGTGGAGATTTTTTTTTTCATTTCTGTCAAGGGAATCCCTAAGTAAATGCTTAATTATGCTGTTTTTAAAATGTTTCTATTTGATTTATGGGTATAGCTTTGATTTTTTTTATTATTATTTGGACAAGTGAATTTTACTTGGTATTGTGGCTATGTGTGATGTTATTTACAATAGAATATAGAACAAGGGTTAGCATAATGTGAACTGTTACTGATATATTTTATACAGTTTAGCTTTATTTGCTGTGTGGGAACATATTTTATATTTCCCATTATTGCTGCCATTAGTCAGTTCTTAACAGTGTTAAGTGTATTATTCTGGGTGGTGTTTTTTCCCTGATTTGATGGATCCTGATATGGCTGCCCCCCACCATCAAATCCATTTGCACTTAAAAAGGTAAAAAGTCTACAAAAACATGTCTCAGCCTACTGTTTGTGGATCTGTTGTTGCCTTAAGCTGGCCTCCAGGCCGTTAACTTTTTTTCCCCATCACCCTCTGGTGTGAGCCTGCAGCCTTGTATGGTACGGTGGTCAGACACATCCTCCATGGTTGTCCTAATACCTGGTTTAGGTACAGGAAAACCAAACCCTTTAGGTTCAGGAGAGGTCTGAAGTAAGAGACCCCTTTCCAGACATACAGTAGACTCCTTCTTATCTGGCCTCTCTTTAACCAGCCTCCTGTTTAACCATCCATCAAATTTCTGCTATAGCCATAGCAAAAAGACAACGGAGAAGAACAACACATCTGCCTCCTCTGGGCGAAATAATGACAGACATTTGAGTTTTTGACTTCATATTCATTAGAAAAATTCATACTAATACAAACTATGTTATTCCAGCTGATTTATAACCTATAAATGCTATTTTGTAAGCATTTTCTGATTAACCAGCCATTCATTTATCCAGCCTAAGGTCTGGTCCCAGCAAGACCGGATAAGTGGGTGTCTACTGTAATACTCTGTCCCCAGATATTTTGTCCGCCACTGTGGTTCATGGTAAGAAGAAACAGAAACTTCACCACATGACAGACAATCAGATTATTACCATGTATAGGGCTGATGTTGTCTCCTTAGCTAAGAGTGGTTTACAGTCCCCTAATCATGGAAACTGATTATATTCAAAATAACTATGGGGCTACCTTCTCTAAAGATCACTCTAGTGCCACAGACTTTTATGGGCACTCTGATGCAGAGAGTAGTGAATACTCTGAGTCCATCCAGTCTGATTCTTTGGAAGGTGAACAGGTTCAAAAACCCAAGCATGTGCTCACCTTTCCAAACCTGATAGCTAGGTTTAGAGATGTATTTGACTGGAAGCAATCTGGAGCGACTCCAGAGACTGTCAGAGTTTGTGATCTTAATTCAGGATGAGATTCCAAATGTTTTGGCTGTTCCACCTCTGTTACCGATCTTAGAAGATGTCTATAAAATTGCATGTAAAATGTCTTTGGCTAATGCGCCAGTTCCTAAAAAGGTTATGAGGCATTAGATAACCAGAATTTTTCTGAGGATATAAAAAGGAGATTTTAAATGCTCATTTTTTAAGTTCTGCATTTGTGTTTGGTCCTACTTCTACCCAGATTCTGAAACAATAGATGATGAAGGTATATACTGACACATGGATTGTCTTAAATGTTTCATATTCCTAGGTACTCTCCTAACAAGGCATCCAGCTTCAAAGGGCAGAACAAACAAATATCCTAGCCTAAGGTACCAAAAGGAAATGACAGGAGGATAATTCTTCCAAATGAAATAAAATGGGTTCCTTTTCCAAAAAAAAAAAAAAAAAAAAAGATTATTGCTGAAGAATGACTATGCCAAGAGTCAGGGGATCTAGTCCCTTCCTCCTACCCCTCCTTCCCACCTTTCCCTTTCCCTTTCCCAGGCTTTAGCTCAACCCAACAGCCTGACCAAATATAGTCTCAGACAAGTGGGTGCTGGGAATAATTCAGTGAGGATACTCTTAGCAGTGAACAGAAAATCTTTCTCCCTTCAGGGAAAATCTCCCCACACCCAAGAGACCAGACACATCTGTTCTTTCTGGTGCTCCTTCACAAGTTGCAAGCAGTGATTGTAGAAACAGTCACTGCACCACAAAAAGGAAAAAGATTTATCTTTAGAATCTTTTTTTACCCAAAAAGGAGCTATTGTGGATAGCAGTGTTAGATTTCTTGAACCTAAATACCTTTCTGAAAGTATCCGAATTCAAAATGCTCACCCTATAGGCAGTCTTACCCCTTCTTCCAGATCACTGTTTCATGGTGACGTTAGAGCTTATCATCACATTCCAATTGCTCTCAACTTCAAGTTGAACCTACAAATGCCCTGTCTCACACCCTCACAAAGAATTCCTGGGATGTATGACAGACACAAAAAATAGTATGACCTTTCTACCAGAAGACAAAGTTCTGGCTGTTCAGAAAATTTTCAGAGATTTCTCTCTTCAAGAAGCTGTCTTTGCAAGAGAGTTTCTCAAAATTCTAGGCCTCGTAGCATCAGTAATCCTCATGACACCACTGGCCAGACTTCACATGAGAAATAATCAATGGTACTTAAAAAATTGTTTGACTCAGCAACTGCTTCCCTTGGAGTTCCAGTTACCAGTGCTGTATTTTGTGAAATTAGAGATACAGTTGTGGAAGGATCAGATGTCTGTCTCTATCCAAGCCTACAACTGTCCTTCCAGACCCCAGTTCAGTCAGTCCAGATGGACATGTCACATTTTGCTTGGGAACAGTGTCCAGGGGAGTTCAAGTGAAAGGTGAATGGGGTACTTCTGATGCAACAAAGCACATACATATCAAATAAATGATCTGATATTATCAATTTTCATTCATTCCGCAATGCTTGGGTTCAGATCCAATTTTCAGATCCAATTTGGTCGCTTCTACAAGCTCATGAATCACTGAATACTCTTGAGCTCCTCCCTTTCCCGTGATGCCCTAGTCTCTAATATACCTCACATCTCATTTGCTGCTTTAGCTTATGGATGTGGTCGCTGTTTTGCTGTCAAATTTCTAGTGCTTTGGTTACTGTGAGTATGTTTCTGTTAATATATCTTTATAATATTTCATTTCTATAACCTTTATAGTTCTTATTGCACTTTTTCCTTTTCCCAGTCAAATTTCTTAAGTACTTGTCTACTCTTGAGTACTACTTCTGGTATTTTTTGTGCTTTTCATACTTCTATAGTTACCATTGTTGATATATATTTTTATATTTATATTTTTATCTCTTTCCTCCTTCCTTAAAAAAAACAACAACTTTTCTTCCTTTTTTCATTTCACCTTGGAATAATATCTGAAAAACCCTTAGGTTTCAAGAAATGTATTGCTTGTGGCCACAAGATTCCCATGTCAGATGTGCATTACAAATGTGTACATTGCCTAGGCCCATCACATCTTGACATCAGTTGTGATTTATGTAAGGCCTTTAACCCTAGGGCCCTTAAAGATAGAAAAAACAAATTTAATAGAGGTTTACTACCCTCTAAATCTGCATCGACATCAGCATCACCTGGGGCTCAAACCCCTAAAAAACAGAGAAAAAGGATTCTAGGAAATGTTCCCCAGAACCAACCACTTATTCGGGTCTGGTTTCCGAACCTCCTTTGAAACTTTCTAAGACTTTGGATCTGATGATCACTCTTGTCCATGGACCCAGTTACCTCTAGACTACCTTCCCCCTTCTTGTAGCAGTATCTGAGGCATCATCATTCGAGACCTTCATCAAAAGCATCTTCGACACATTCTTCCAAAATCTTGACTGAAGCTGACATGGACAAGATGATGAGGAAGTTCCTGTTGACACACATACAAATGGGGGTTCTCCCAGCTCTGACTCTATCTGGTCCAGAGACCCTTATAAGTACAACCCCCACCCCTTGTTAACTCCTTCTCCTATCCAACCTCTGGTATCAGAGTCATCATATGCAAAGCAAAGGTTCTAGAATCATTCACATTGGATGTGAAGATATTGGTATCTTCAACCCCGGTTGCATCTATGAGTGTACCGGCTCCAGTGGCACTTGGAGCTGTAGTATCAGTGCCAGGTCCCATGTGTTGGGGTCAATTCTGAAGCTTTTAGAGCCAGCTCTTAACCTCGGAGCCACGGTCTTAGACAGCTCAGCTTCAACTCCCTCTTCAAGTGCCCTGCCTTTGGGGAGGAGGGGGCTTATGACCCATAAGCATGTTTTTTTTGGAGCAATCAGTTTCCTTCTCTCTGAGGCATTTGGCATTCAGGATAGTGGAGAGAACTTTCTCTATCCCTAGAACTCAGACTTCTCCATCTTCTTCAGCTCTGTCCACTCTAACCCATTCATCTCTCTGTCTTGAGCCTCAGTCATCCGTACCACTGGGACAGCCAGCCCAAGTTAGTCACCAGGCTACCCAACAGGGTATACTGATTTCTTCTGACATTTCTCCAGAACATCCCACTGAAGAAGTTCCCAGGAAGAAAAAGTGCAAAGGGAGGCACCTGGACTCTCATCAAGAGTCTGTCACAGAAGATACCAACTTCAAGGAGAATGAAGGGTTCTCAAGATCACCACCCGATGAAGTCTCATTTGAAGATATTCTGAAACTCCTAAAGCAAAAGAGGTTTGGTCTCCTGACAGCTAGTATTCGTGGAGGCTTAGGGTGTTGGCTTTTCCACCTCCTGGGTGACTACACCCACTGATGAGCTCATTGATTTGGTCTCTCAGCAGGCATGAAAGGAACCTGATACAATTGAACCAATCCCCAAGAGACCAGACAGGATCCTGGCACCACCAAAGGACAGAACCTTTTGGAGCAAGTGATAACTGGTAGATGTCATTGTTGTAGTAGCAGCCACAAAGAAGGAACTAGCAGACCAAAGTTCCTTTGTCGTCCCCCCCCCCCAACAGGGAGTCTAGGGCATTGAACAGATTGGGAAGCATGTCTATGCTTCAGTGACCTTTGCCATCCAGTCAGTGAACTATTTGACACACTTCACAAGGCTCCAGTGGGATTTGATTAAGGAACTTTCCATAGCCCTATCTGGGACCATATCTACTGAGGCAGATAGCACTATTGCTTTGCAGATGGCCTGCCTTCAGGCTATTTCCAATTCATCCATGAGGTTTATTTCCCATGCAGCAGAAGGTACCTCACGGGTGGCAGATTCAGGTATTTTCATCAGAAGGCATGCCTGGATGCACTTGTGTGACTTTGCGAACCCTTAAAAGCTTTCTTCATCAGTGCTCCCTTTGATGGAAGTTCCTTATTTGGCCAAAAGTCAAAGACACACTCTCTAGGTGTGAGCAGGAAGGTAAAACTCTGTCGGCTGTGGGCATGTGTTTTTCAGCCCCTCAACAAACCTTTTTCTAGGAATCAATGAGGTGGTCAAAAATGTGATTCAAGAAATCCCAGGGTCCCCTCCGAGATCCATGTGGAGACCGTTCCCTGAGGGGCAAAGGGTAACTCTAATGGAAGATGCCATAATTGCATCAAAGGAGCTCTGCAAAATCAAGGATCTAGAGATGCCTTTTTTGACAAGTCCTTCCAGAGCTCCTGAAAGGAGGCCCAACTGTCCATCTCATGAGGCAGTCATGGGTTGTTTATCCCTGCACCAGAAAGCCTGGTTAGAAATTACAAAAGATTCATGGGTGCAGAGGATATTATCAAGAGGTTATATCATACCATGTTCCCATCCACTCCTGTTGGTTTCAAAGAAAATCCCTGATATTCCCCCAAGTCAGAGGGAGGCAGCAGCACTAGAAATAAATAACCTGCTAAGAAAAAACAGCATCCAAGAGGTACCCCAGACCAGAAGGAGTCCAGAACATACTCAAGATTTTTTGTAGTGGTAAAGGAAACAGGGGACTGGAGACCAGTTTTGGATCTCAACAACCTAAATCAGTCAGTTCAATACACAAAAGTTCCAGAGGGTCATGGGTTAGTATGTTTTTCCTTTTCTGCACAAGGATGAATGGATTAGCTCGATAGATCTTCAGGATGCATATTGTCACATTAAAATGAACAGATGATCCAGGAGATAGCTACACTTCTGGCTGGGAGCCAGTCATTACCAATTCAGAGCTCTTCCATTTGGTATCACCACAGCCCCTAGGGTGTTTAATAAGTGTGTGGCTATAGTGCCAGCTCACTTGCTGTAGGGATTCCGGGTGTTTCCTTATCTAGACAACTGGCTCATAACCACTCCATTATCAAAAGAAACTCTTTGTCAAGCTACTATTGCAGAACAACACACGGATCACTAAAACGCTCAAATTTAATAAGAAGCTTTCGGGTTATCCACCCTTCATCAGCATATAAAACAATGAATATTCTTTGTTTTAAATAGAGGTTGAATTAAAGTCACATGATTCAGCCAGCCTACCAATTGCTTATTCATGCCTAACAATTAAAGCAATAACATACAATTCCTATTTACATTTAAAATCTAAACATCAAATACCTTAAAAACATGAATTCTAAAGCATAATTTATGTATAATATATAAATAGTTCACAAAGAACATCAAATGAATTATAAACTTCCTTCAAATATTGTCTCTCTGTCTTTTTACCAGTATTGGCTTTAAGCTAACAGTACTATTTAAGCCTGGTGGTGAATCTGCTTGCAGCCTAACAATCCATTCATATTCTCTCAACTCAAGTTCATTATTTATATCACCTCCCCTTGGGTTAGTAGTTAATACATTTACCCCTCTGAATTTGAAAGTATGCGCACTAAAATCCATAATGTGCTTGAATAAACCATTATTTGGTACCTTCCTTTTTATTTCTGACTTGTGCTCAATAATACGATCCTTTAATCTCCTCATCGTTTTGCCTATGTAAAATGCCATACATATTGTGCATGTTGCTAAATATACTAATTTTGTTGTATTACAATTCACTGAACAATTAAAAACAAATTTTTCTTTTGTTACTGGATGTTGAAAATCTTCATTTTTATCAAAAATATCTATGCAGCAAGTACAATTAAAACATTTGCAAGTACCTTTTCTACAATGGGATGTTACTTCCTTATTCTTAAAGTCTTTGTAACATAAAATTTGTTTTAATGTCTCCTCATTCCTAAAAGCAAACTTTGGTTTTATACCTATCAAATCTTTTATTTCTGGCATTGCTAATAAAATTATCCAATTTTTCTGTATAATATTGCATACTTCTTTTATATTGCCATTAAATGTGGTTACATACCTTACTATATTACTATTATTATTCTCATATGTATTCTGTGCTACTATTGATGTACTTCTACCAAAAATAGGTTTATACTTGTCTTTCCTACCTGAGACTACATCCTTAAATATGGTATTTATACTATGTATAGGATAACCATTCTCAATGAATTCATCCTTCATCAAGTTAGCTTGATTTATAAAGTTATTTTCCTCAGTATTCAGTTTACTAACTCTTATTAGTTGTGATTTGAGGATGCCTTTAAACATATGCGGAGCGTGCATGCTATTTCTTTTCAAATACCTATTTGCATGCACTTCCTTCCTATAAATCATGGTTTCTATTTTATCCTGTTTCTTATATACAATCACATCTAAAAACACTATGTCCACAGGTGAAAAAAACATTTTAAACTTCAGAAAATTTGTAGTTGTGTTTAAGTATGCAACATAATTTGTCAAATCTATAGCAGTGCCATCCCAGACAAAAAAACAATCATCTACAAATCTGCAGTATGACTTTACATTACTACTAAGTGCATTGCAATCACTCAATATGTATTCCTTTTCCCACTGATAGAGCACTAAATTCGCAAATGTATTTGCTACTGGTGTACCCATGGCTACACCAGTAATTTGCCAGTACGGAATATTGTCAAAGATGAACACATTTTTTTGTCAAAACCACTTCTAGAAGCATGCAAATATTCTCTATTTCTCTAGATTGTAAATCAGTTTCTGTACAGAGAAAACTTCTTATCGCTTCCACACCATAATCTATAGGAATAACCGTGAATAACGAAGTTATATCCAGTGTTACAAGCAAACAATCACTATTATTTTCTTGCTCGTACCATTTAGAAAGCTTTTCCAGAAAATGTGCAGTATCTTTTATAATACTAGTGCATTTTGTCAAATATTTAGATAATTTTTTCTGCAAATACTTGGATATCGGTTCCGTTATCCATCCTTTGCTTGAGACTATGGGCCTCAAGGGTGGATCTTCTAAGGATTTATGTATCTTAGGAAGTCCATATATTTGTGGTATCTTGGGACAGGGTACTGTAAAGTAATTAAACATGTCTGTAGATATTTCTTGGTTTAACTGCATATCATAAATGACCATATTTACTTCTGAGATATAATTCTTTATCTCTAGAAACGTTATCTGCTTGAAAGTTACAGGATCTGCCAGAAAATTCTTAAATTTATTCATATAATCTGTTTGATTCATTATCACTGTCGCCCCACCTTTGTCCGCTTGTTTGATAACTATGTTATTATTCCCTTTCAAACATTTAAGGGCTTTATATTCTTTGTAAGATAAATTATATTTAACTTCTTTATATCGTTTCGCATATAAGCATCTAAGTTCGTTCTCAACTATACTTTGAAACGCTAATATCACTGGACAAAGTTGTGGCATAAAAGTGCTTAATTTTTTACAACCATAACTATTATCAACATTTTGTTTAAAAATCAACCTCAATGTTAAGCTTCTAGCAAACAGCTTAACATCAGTTATCGCTTTCACAATATCATCTCTTGCAAATGGAATAAAATTTAGACCATCTCCTAGCAGTTCAAAATGGTCATTTGTTAGCTGTTGATCAGATAAATTAACAGTACCTTTTATTAAACATATTGTCCCTTTTAGCGACGTACAGTCTTGCTGGATGGTAGCGGACTGCTGTTTTTCCTTTTCATTCCTGGTATTACTTGTTGAATTTGTTTCTGCAACGGACGCTTCTCCAGTAAATGTTGTACTATTACCTTCTCTGGTTGTTTGAGACGAAAAGGTAAAAAAGAGGATCTCTCCATTTGCTTACTTCTCTCCTTTGTGTCCATTTTAGACCTGACTTGCAAATGTTCATCCACAGGCGCAGATGCACCACTTCCAGTTACTTGCTCCATTTCAGTTACGTTTTTCACAGACGACCCCTGCCATTGCTGACTGCAAGGAACACATACGGAACTCAATCTACGTGCACTCTGATTGGTTGAAGTTTCTACAGGTGTTCGCGGTAATTCAAACTCGTCAAGCTGATCCAAACTTTTTGTTTGCTTTTAGGAATGAGGAGACATTAAAACAAATTTTATGTTACAAAGACTTTAAGAATACGGAAGTAACATCCCATTGTAGAAAAGGTACTTGCAAATGCTTTAATTGTACTTGCTGCATAGATATTTTTGATAAAAATGAAGATTTTCAACATCCAGTAACAAAAGAAAAATTTGTTTTTAATTGTTCAGTGAATTGTAATACAACAAAATTAGTATATTTAGCAACATGCACAATATGTACAGCATTTTACATAGGCAAAACGATGAGGAGATTAAAGGATCGTATCATTGAGCACAAGTCAGAAATAAAAAGGAAGGTACCAAATAATGGTTTATTCAAGCACATTATGGATTTTAGTGCGCATACTTTCAAATTCAGAGGGGTAAATGTATTAACTACTAACCCAAGGGGAGGTGATATAAATAATGAACTTGAGTTGAGAGAATATGAATGGATTGTTAGGCTGCAAGCAGATTCACCACCAGGCTTAAATAGTAGTTAGCTTAAAGCCAATACTGGTAAAAAGACAGAGAGACAATATTTGAAGGAAGTTTATAATTCATTTGATGTTCTTTGTGAACTATTTATATATTATACATAAATTATGCTTTATAATTCATGTTTTTAAGGTATTTGATGTTTAGATTTTAAATGTAAATAGGAATTGTATGTTATTGTTTTAATTGTTAGGTATGAATAAGCAATTGGTAGGCTGGCTGAATCATGTGACTTTAATTCAACCTCTATTTAAAACAAAGAATATTCATTGTTTTATATGCTGATGAAGGGTGGATAACCCGAAAGCTTCTTATTAAATTTGAGCGTTTTAGTGATCCATGTGTTGTTCTGCAATCATAACCACTCCAACCAGGCATCAACTGATTCTAGCTTGAGATTACTCACTCCAATTATACTCCCATCTGGACATTTCGATCATTTACAGCAAATCTCATCTGGAACCAACACAAACATTGGAATTCATTGTTGCCTTCTTCAATACGATCATGCAAACAGCATCTCTCCCTTTGTCAAGAGTTCAGACTGTTCAGTTCCAGGTCAGAAAGATCATCTAAAACACTTCTGTCTCAGCTCAATTAATCCTTCAAGCTTTGGGATCCATGTCAGCAGCAGCAATCATCCTAGTACCGTTGTCAAGATCCCATATGAGAATTCTTCAGTGAGCACTGGCAACTTAATTGTTTATTCTTTATCATCCCTTGCCTACTCAGGTAAAAATAACTCAGGCTTGTAAAAATGATCTCCTATTGTGGATACACTCCAGTCATGTGCAAGAAGGTTGTCCCTTTCATCTCCCCCAACCCAAGGCCATAGTGACTATGGTCTCCTCCCAGATTGGGTGGGAAGGGGCCAACATACATATTAGTGTCCTGGAAATGAGAGCTGTCCACCTATCATTGCAGGCCTTCTAAGGCACTTTTCCCACCAGGACTATTGATATTCAGACAGACAATTCTTCAGTGGTCTGGTACAAAAATAAACAAGGGGAACCAAATCTTATCCCCCTGTGTTGAGAAGCTTTGAGAGTGTGGCAATAGGCAATTTCATCCAATCAATTTCTGATAGCAATGCCCATTCTGGAGAAAACTAACATGATTGCAGACAAGGTGAGCAGGTCTGTTCTGATGCCTCATGAGTGTTCTCTCAATGTAGAGGTAGCAGAGAAGATATTCTGTTGATGGGGCCAACCATGCTGCGGCCTCTTTGCATCCCCTCTCAACAACAAGTGCAGCAGGTTCTTTGCCCTCATACCGCCACTGTGGGAGTCACCATGAGATGCTCTACTTCACAGTTGTCCCACTGGTCTCCTTTATGCCTGTCCCCCGTTACCTCTAATTCCCAAATTTCTTTGGAAAGCATCTTGATTGAAGCATGGTAATCCTTATTGCCCCTTATTGGCCAAAGCTTCATGTTCTTTGTCCTCCGTGGACTCTGGATCCAACTGCAGACCTGCCATCTCACCCAAACAAACTCGATTCACCCTGACATTCCAGGCCTAAAGTTGACGGCATGTTTTTTCCAGTTCCATTGATTTCTAGACAGCCCAGGCTCTCCTCCCTGGTCTGTCACATTCTTTTATCATCTCACAAAACTTCCACTAGGAAACTTTACAAAAGCAAATGGAAAATATTTGTAATTTAGGTACAATAAAAACAATTAGATCCCTTTTCTGCTCTTATTTTTAAAGTTCTGGAATTTTAAGCCTCAATTTTCAATGAAGGAGTTAACTCTTCTACTGTTAAAGTATAGTTAGCTGCCATTTCCAACTTTCATATAGGAATAAATAATTCATCTATAGCATCCCCCAAACTTTGTAGAGCCTTTCTAAGAGAAACTTTTCCTCTTAGACCCCAGTACATAGTTTTGCAAGCTCTAACCTAGTGCCCATTTGAACCTTCAGCAAAAATTCAGCTAAAAATTTTAACATGGAAAACTATCTTTTTATTAGCTATTGCTTCCACCAGAAGAGTTTCCATATTATAGGCCTTGTCTTCTAAGACCCCTTATTTGATTTTTTATAAAGATAGAGTATCCTTAAGAACCAGTCCTTCCTTTCTTCTTAAGTTGATGTCAGAATCTAATATCAGTCAAACTATTAATCTGCCAGTCTTCTTTCTAAATTTTTCAAATAAATGAGAGTATATGTTACACCTGTTAGAGTTCACAGACAATTATGGTTTTACTTACACAGAATGAGAAATTTTAGAAAACTGTTTATATCCTTTTCGGATTCTAAATTGGGCAAATCAGTCTCTAAAATAACATTAGCCAAATGGTTGACTGATTTTATTACCTTTGTTTATAATAAATTGGGCATGTCTTTACCCAAAACATCAAAAACACATAACAATAGATCTATGGGTACTTCTTCAGCTTTTTTGTCTAGATCTTCTGTGGATGATATTTGTGCAGCAGCATCTTGGGCTCATCTTCATACTTCTGTTGCTCGTTACAAATTGGATCTGGTCTCTAGGGGCAGAGCAGCCTTTGGCTCAGCGGTACTCAGGAATATTCTTCCTTAGAGTCCTCGGGGGTTTACATAGCTGGGGACTCTGTCCAAAGAGTTGAGGAATGAATAAAAATTGACAACATCAGATAAAGACATTATGTACTCACCATAACATTCCATCTGTGTTGTCCATTTTCATTCTTTCTCAGCTTCCCTCCCACCAACCCCCTCCTTGTTGTCTTTTGGAAGGATCAAAGATGCTAAAGGAGCCTTGTTCCTTTGTTTGAGTCCTAGATTTTGTTATTTATCCTACTGTTTTATTCTTTTACAATGCTCTACAGATGCAAGGGGCAGCAAATAAGATCTGAGGTATGTTAAGGACTAGGACATTATGAGAAAGGGAGGAGTTCAAGAGTTTTCAGTGATCCATGAGCTGGTAGAAGTGGCCAAGTTGGATCCAAGGATCAGATCTGAACCCAAAAGTTGAGAAAAAATGAAAATAAACAACATAGATGGAATGTTATGGTGAGTACATAACTTCTTTTTAACAGTGATTCAGGCCTTAAAGGTTTTTACCACTTCCGGTCTCCAGGTCATCTTTTATTGGTTACAGACAATTCCACAGTCATATGGTACTTGAACAAACAAGGGAGGGGGTTGCAAGAGCATACCCTCATTTGTGGTGGTCACTGAAGGCATGGGAGCTAGTCTTACAGCATTCACTGAAACGTCAGGCCTCATGCATCCCATCAGTGCAAAACCTAGTGGCAGACAGACTAAGCAGATCCTGGCTGGACCCTCATGAGTGAAAGCTCAGGACAGGTGTCTGCCTGGTTTTGGTCCTGATGTGGGAAACACTTCAAATAGTTATGCTCACTACATTTCAAAATAGTTGGAAAAATTCTGTCTGAGACATCGTTATAGCCATGCTTGGAGGACAGAAGCATTCTCATTCCCTTGGATGGGACATTTCCCCTCTGTCCACTGGTACTAAATTTACCTGTCAAGATTCAGAAAGAATTACCAAAGGTAATTGTGGTGGCCCCTTCTTGACACATGCAAAGTTGTTTCTCCTCTTAATGAAATTGGCCAAGGGCAATTACTGCAAGTCTCCTTATACTCTGAATCTGCTCTTACATTGACAGGGGTGACTGGTGCAGCGTAACTTACAGCAATTGCTACTGACAGCGTTGATGATTCTATCTTGATACCTTTCAGGAACTTATCCCATTAAGAAGTGAGGCAGGTACTGAAAGAGACAAGAAAACCTGCAACTAGAAAGTCTTATGTTTACAGGTGGAAGAGTTTTTTTTAGGTAGAGATGCCTAACCGATATCAGAGGGTCAGATATGGTGCCTCCCCCTATGGTTTTGAAATATTTGTGTGAACTACTCAATGATGTATTTTCTTATGCATCTGCCAAGGTGAATCTTGTCACTATCTCAGCTTGTCTGGTGAATCTCCCTCTTTCATCTTCCTCATTTTTTTGTGTTCAGTTTATGAAAGGATTCTTGCACGTGAGACCTCTATCAAAAGTAAATTCCTACTCCTTGGGAATCTCAACTTTGTTCTTAAAAAAAATGACCTGATCTCCTTTTAAACCTGCCTTTCAGACCAATTTGAAGTTCATCATTGATCTGATGCTTGCTTGTTGCTCTGACATCTGCAAGGTGAGTCTCTGAACTGCAGGCTCTTATGGTGGGCCAGCCTTATCTGACTTTCCACAAGGACAGGGTTGTTTTATAAACTAATCCTTTCATGCCGAATGTGGTTTCTGAATTTACCCTTAATCAAGCCATCAGTCTCTCAGTTTTCTATACAGAATGCAACAAACAAGAGAGAGAAGATTCTACATACCTTGGATATGCAAATGCAGCTAAAGTAATGCCTTGACAGAATTAAGCCCTTCATGAAAGCTGAGCACCTTTTAATTTCCTATTCTGGGGCTAAAAAGGGTCAACCTGTTTCAAAGCAAATGCTTGTTGGTTGTCTTTTGCTACTGTTTTTTGTTACTTCTGCCATGGTAAATCTATTCCACTCAAGGTTAAGGCACATTCCACCAGAGCATTATCTTCTTTGGTGACATATGCAGTCTAGAATCATTCTAGATACAGCAGCCTGGTCCTGTATTCATATCTTTACAAAGCACTACAAACTGGACTCTTTCACAAGTTCCAGAGCAGGCTTTGCAAATGACCATTGTGCAGGGGCTTCTGGATCCTTAGCCTTCCTCTTTCCAGCTAGGGTAAGCTTTGGGAATCTGCCCATATGCCACTGCACCAGGGTGAATGATGAACATAGTACAGTTGTTTAGATTCTACTTACCTGTAAGAGTAGATGTCCAAATTTCATACTGCCTCAGCGGCAGCACCCACCTAACATCCCCCTTATTTTATATATATATATATCTCAATGGTATCCAACCTTGTTGTGATATTGGTTGGCTTTGGTTGTTTGTGTTAGTGTTTTGTGGCTTTGAGTTGGTTGGATTCAGGTAAATCTTGCTTCTGCTCCTCCTTGTTTATTTCTACTTGTCACTAAAAGCCTGAATATATGACTTTCTTTGACAGGATTTAGGCTTGATGGGAAGAGGCATAATAAGAGGAGGGGGTTCTGAGTTCTGGAAAGCTGCCTCTGTGGGTTTGTGCAGAAACAGGTCACCCAGATGCCACTGAGAGTGTGATGTTCGAGCATCTATTGTTACAGTTAAGTAGGATTTATGCAGCTGTACTTTTCAGGGAGAACATGATATTCCAGTATCTTTGAAAAATATTATGATTTGTTACAACTGAAATTTCCACAACCCACTTCTGTTCTGCCTGTATTTCCAGCACTGGAGGATGTTTAATTCCCACCTGTAGCATGCATGCATAGGTTCATAGGTAGGTACTAGACTATCTGCCTGAAGGCATTTATAAGCCTAGCCGGAATGTGTTGACTTTCACCACCCCCTTATATTAGCTCCCTGTGCCTCTGTCCAGCACAGCCATTGAAGTGATCCCTGGGGTAAACTTTCTGTTTCCCATTCACTCATCAAGGTTTCTCTTGAAGAGGGTTAGCGAGGAGCTCTGCCTAATGTAGATTGAAATCTTGTTCCAAAGCATGGGAAGTCTCTGGGACAGGAATCTATCCCTCCAGCACATCCTATTTATTGTTGTGGTGAGGTTTAGATCCCTGGAGCGTGTGGCTCGAGTGGATATGATTTTCTTTAGGTGGAGCATGTCCATCAATTCTGGGTTGGACATGGCCTTGTATGTCAGGCAGAGATCACCTCTGAGTAGGTGGTATGCAACTGAGTACAGCTGGACTTTCTTTAATCGAGCTGCATAGGGCATCTGCTTGAGGCCAGTGATCCTCTTGGTGAGGTACTTCTGTGGTCTTTCCAGTTGTTGCAGGTATCTTGTAAGGTACATCCCAAATGGGGCATTGTACTCTATGATGGGTCTGATGAGTGATGCATAGAGAGGCCCAATGACCTCTTTCGATCTGGATGCAAACCCTTTTGTGATTAGGTGGGCCACATAGAAGGATTTTCTAACCACTTTGGCAATGTGATTATCGAAGGGGAAGTTACTATCTACTTGGGTCCCCAGATCCCTTATTACGTTTTCTGTATTTAGGGGGCTACCACCAATGTGGTAGTTTGTGGGTACTTTGTTTTTTCCAAAGGGGATGACTATGCACTTTTTGGCATTTAGCTTGAGGCCATGGTTTTGACACCAGGTATCTGTCTCAGTGAGACCCATTTGGAGGATGTCTGTGTCAGCCAGAGAGTCAATTTTAGCCCCTAGTTTGCAGTCGTCTGCAAACTTGGTCAGCCATAGTCCTCCTGTGCTTGCTTGTACCTCTGAGAAGTATATGCCAAACAGGAGGGGTCGTAGGACTGAGCCCTGGGGAATGCCACTTGTAACCGGTTTAGAGTCAGACCTAGCTCCCGCAACTCTTACCATGTGGGTTCTGTCCATGAGCCAGTTGGCAACCCATCTCATGACATAGGGGTTTATGTTCAGGCTGGTGAGCTTGTCTATAATACCTGAGTGGGGAATGGTGTCGAAGGCCTTTGCAAGGTCTAGGTAGGCTGTGTGGACCACCTTTCACTCGTCTATAGCCTTGGTAACTGTCTCAAAGAAGTCCACCAGGTTTAGGAGGCATGATCTGCCCTTAACAAAGCCGATCTGGGTAGGGTCCAGTGTTTGGAGGTTTCCAATGTCTCTGTTAATGAGAGCCATGATGATGCGCTCCATAGCTTTGCAGACCAAGCTAGTCAGGCTTATAGGGCGATAGTTCCCGGGGACCGTTTTGGCTCCACCTTTGCGGAGTGGAATAACTGTTGCTGTGCACCACTCTGTGGGCACATAGCCTGTGGAGAGGCTGGGTTTAAACAGTGTGTTTAGGTGAGGGGTTAGTTCATCTTTGAGCTCGTGTAGAACGCAGCCTGGGACACCGTCCGGTCCCATTAATGTTGTGTTTTTGGCTTTGGAGAGGGCTGTTTTAACCTGAGTGTCTGTTATTTCAGGGGCACTACATTCTTCTGGTATAGTTATGGGCCCTTTTGGGGGTGAGAGGTGGGTGAAGTTTGCACTGATCTTGTCTGCTAGGATGTTGGCTATTTTCGTCGGTTCAGTGTATTTTGTGCCATTCTGCACTAACTCCGAGCAGATCTGAGAATTGCCACTTAGATTCTTGACATAGCTAAAGAATGCCTTGTGGTTATCTTTGGAGTCCATGGCAATTTTTCTTTCGAAGCTAGCCTTGGATGATTTTATGAGGGAACGTAGTTTTTTGCTGATACTGATCAGGGATGTCTTCCCTTCTTGGGATTTTACTCTTTTCTGTACTAGTTTCCTCCTTCTATTGTATAGCTTGTTTATGGCAGGGGTCCACCAGACTGGTTTCCTTTTCTTGGAGGAGTGAGTCTTGGTTTTCTTTGGGATAGCATGATCCATGCATTCTTGTAGAGTGCCTGTAGAGTGCTTTAGTAAAGGATTTTGCAGCTTGGACAGCGTTATCCTTTAGCATGGGGGCTTTGAAACTTCCCACCTCGGTCTTAAGTAATGTGAAGTTTGCTTTTGAAAAGTTTTTCACGGCGGTTTCTTTGACCGGGGGTGGTGGCGGAATGTGGATATCCAGAGTGATTAGTTTATGGTCAGATCTAATCAGTGAGGGGTTGACCTCCGGTGTGGAACACCGGTCGCCCATGTTGGTAATGACCAGGTCCAGTATGTTGTCACCTCTGGTGGGGGTGTTGACCAGTTGATCCAGAGCATTTGAGTTTATAAATTCTAGGAAATGTTGGGCAAGGGAGTTTGTACTTAAGTAGTTCTCCCAGTTAATGTTTGGGTAATTGAAATAATGCAATATCAGGGTGTTTGGTAGGACCTTTATGTTTCCCAGTGTTTCCAGGGATGTGGAGTGGGGGTCCTGGGACATGGTGGGTGATCTGTAGCAAGCTATAATTTGAATAGCAGTTTTGCCCATTGTTAGTTGCACGTGGATGATCTCTGAAGCATCGTGCTGTTCCACTAACCTGGAGGTGTGGTTATCCTTGATGAATATGACATGACAGGCAACCTGCAGCTCCTATGAAGGAGACAGATTGTATAAAGTTCCTCAGTCTTTCACATTTTTATTTTTAAATTCCAGATATGACCCTGCAGTAATTTCTTTGGTAAACCCTGCTGTTGCTAAATATTTGATAAATAGCAATCCCACTCCTTCTTATAAGGATGGAAAAAAAAACTTTGATAGATTTGAGAGAAAAGTGCATTTTTCTGCCACACATATTTAGAATTCTTATTTATCAAAATAATGCATTAAATGTTTTTGCTTGCATCTTTTGAGAATATGAGGATCATTGTAGCACTTTTCCCCTCTTCTGAGGAAAATCTTCCTTGAATTCACTTATCACTTCTTTGTCAAGTCAGCAAACAGTCTTTGAGGTGTTTATGAGTCAGCTGGTGCTTCTTCCAGAGCGACTGCTACTGGAAACATTATGAGGAGGTTTGCTTGGTTATGTGCTGAAAATGTACCAGAGGATGCTGACATTTTGAAATTTCCTTTAGAGAGAGGTTATTTTTTGGACCATCTGCTGCTAAGGTCTGAAAAAGTATGATGAAAAAGGGAAACTGATTCAAGGGTGACTCATATTTTTAGTCTTCATTCTCTAAGTTTGTTAAAGGTGTTGCACCTATCTCAGCACTTTTTATACAAAGCAAGATAAGCCGACACATCAAACGTCCGACAGGCAGAAATAAAACAATAACAAGGAGGCTCTTAAAAGAAAGGATGAGCTTCTCATACACAATAACAGTGCAACAAGTCGGAATGACTATTTACTAACAATACCCCCCCCCCCCTTTCCCCACCCTGGTAAGCCTTTAAATCTCCTGCCAAATCTGGTTCTCAGTTTCTCTCTTTGGCAACAGGTAATCTGATAAAATGGGTTCTGACAGTGATCCATCAGTGGTAGAGATCATAAAATCCCTTCCTCCATTTGAAAGGATTCCTCCTCATCCACCAGATCAAAGTTATTTTTCCTTCCTGTCATTCAGCATCTGCTGCATTCAGGGCATAATAGAAACTGTTCAATTTTCTCCGGCAGGTAAAGGTTTTTATTCAAGAATATTGTTGGTACCAAAGAAACACACCTCATGGATCTTTCTATCTAAATCAGTTTTGTGAAAGTTCCATAGATCAGAAGGCTATCCCTTCATGACCTGTAAACACTGATTCCCCCAAACTCTAGATTTAAAGGATGCTTATCATCACATTCCTATAGCCTCTGATTTCAAACTTTCTAAAGGTTTTCTGTGTCTTTATTACACTTTCTGCATTCTGCATCATGCTTTGGATTGTAGATTGTTCCAAGAGTGTTTACAGAGTATCGAGCTCCAGTGATAGTTTATTGCAGAATGCAAGGTATTCACATTTTTCCTTATTTAGATGACTTGTTTGCAGAGTCTTTTTCAAAGCATAGGGACTCTCTCACCTGAGTAAGAGATTTCATTTTCAGACCATGGTTTGAAGAGAATATTCAAAAGTCTTGTATGACTCCTTTTCCTGGGGTGTCTTCTAGATACCTCAGGTCAAAGGCCTTTTCTTTCACAGGAAAAAAGGGTGTGTGCATGTGTGAAGGTGTATATATGTATTTGTGTTGTGTGTATGCATATGTGTGTGTGTGTGTGTGTGTGTGTGTGTGTGTGTGTGTGTGTGTGTGTATATATATATATATATATATATATATATATATATATATATATATATATATATATAGGGGTATAGATAGGTATAAATATTATGTATAGATCTATTCCTGAGTTTTCCATTCATATCAAGACTTCAGCATGAAAATCTTTCACTATACTGGGATTCATGGCATTCATGATTCGTATGATTCCTTTAGTCAGACTCCACATAAGAAAGGTTCAGTGGTATCTAAAATCTATATGGTCCCAACATCAACATCTCCTGACTTTTCAGATTCCAGTTTTGGGGTTTGTAAAATAAGTACAAAGTCTTCAGAACAAAAAGGACAGACCAAAACAAACACAAAAAAATATGTTAGCAGTCATAAATGTTATCAGTTATGTCAATAATCTATGGCTGGGCCATTACAAGTGATTATAGACAACATTCCACTGATGTGGTACATAAACAAAACAGGGAAGGTCCAGATCTTACCCTCTGTGCAGATTAGCCATGGTAGCCTAGAATATAGCAATTCAGCAGAATCTCACTCTACAGGTATTTTACATTCCATCAGGGTAAAATATTATGGCAAACAAGCTTAGCATGACGACGATGGACTCTCCCAAATATAATTTGAATCAGGGGGTCTTCCAGGATTTGATGTAATTGTGGGGAACACTTCAGGTGTACCTTTTTGCCTCCATTCACAACAAACAAACAATAAATTCTGCCCAAGGATTCCTTGCAAACAGGCCTGGAAAACAGATGCATTTCTTTTCCTTGGACAAGGAAAGTTCCTGTATGCCCTTCCACTGATATCCAAGATCAGTTTGAAAATTCAGGAAGACTGTCCAAAGGTCATTGTAGTACTCCTCTGTCAAGTTTCATCTGTAGGCCATTTCAACATATCTGCAAATGGAGTTTCCCCTTTCAGTGCATTCTCATGTTAAAATGTTTTTTGATAAGGGTTCTGCATGCATGCCTACATTGAAAACAAGTGTCTGCTCCTTGGGATCTTAACTTTGTGTTGGAAAAATTCACTATTGGGCTATTTGAACCAGCTCATCAGGCTGATTTGAGGTTCATAACATGCAGGACAGTTTTGTTGATTGCTCTGACTTCTGCAAGAAGAGTGTCTGATTTGCAAGCTGTCTTGGTAGGTCAACCTTATCATATCTTCAACAAAAACAAGATTTCCTTGAGAGCTAATCCTTCTTTTATGCCTAAATTGGTATCCTAGTTTACTTTGAGACAAACTATCTTTCTGTCTTCTTTCCAGAACCTAAAAGCAAGGGAGAAAGGATTCTTCAGACAACTCAGATATTATCTTGACAGAACTAAAACCTTTAGAAACTTTGATCAGTTATTCATTTTTATTTGTATATGGGTGGTAGTAAAAAGGTTTTAAGGGAAGTGATTGGCTTGATTTGGGCCTATTATAATTCAAAGAGGGATATTTAAACTGTGGATTTGATTTATTTGTGTATTCTGATGAAGTACCAGGATGTAGAGGCAAAAGTGCTTAATACTGTTATATTTAATAAAGGCAGGTTTTATTTTTCAATCCCTCGGTATAGTGCATTTTATTTTTGGTTTGCCTGTTTGTTACGTGGTTTTTACACTGCACTTTTTAAAAGTTTATATAGAAGGTAAGAAAAAGGACAACCTGTTTCAAAGTAGACTATCTTCAAATGGTTGTTACATGTTTTTTTTCTTTTTATTATATACACCTCAGCAAAACAATTCCAGGCAGGGTCAACGCACAAACTACCAGGTTGTTGGCTACATCATTGGGTTTTTGGAAATGGGTGGACTTAAGAGGTACTCTATAAGTAGTAACTTGGTCCTCTGTAAATCTTTTAAAAAACACTGCAAACAATATTCCTTTTCCAGGTCTACAGCACACTTTGCTAGGAGCTGTTGTGCAGTATGCAGCCCATATGCATTGCTTTGCTATGCATTGCTTTGGTGACCTTCTCAAAGAAGTCCACCAGGTTAAGTAGGCATGACCTGTCCTTGGCAAAACCAGATTATGTTAGGTCCAGTGTCTGGAGGTTTCCTATGTCATTATTGATCACCTCCATGATAATTATTTCCAATGGTTTGCATATGAGACTAGTGAGACTTATGGGTCCATAGTTTCCAAGGTCTGTAGATTGCCCACCTTTGTGCAGAGGGATGACTTTTGCTGTTCTCCGTTCATGAGGTATGGAGTTTCTTTGGAGGCTACAGTTAAATAGCAGTTCTAGATGGCCTGATAGGTCATGTTTCATGTTATTTACAAGGTATCCATGTATATTGTCATGGCTCATTGATACAGTGTTCTTGGCCATAGAGAGAACATTAAGGACCTGTTTCCTAGTGATAACAGGGGGGAGTTATATTTGATAGTGTTTCCTGACAGAAGGTTGAGGGGGAAAGAGGGAGAAGTTGGAGATGAATTTGTCAGCTAGTAGGTCTGCTATATCGTCTGGCTCAGTATAGATGGCTCCATTAACAATGATCTCTGCACACAATTATGTATTGCCTTTAATGTTGCAGACATAGCTAATGAATGCCTTGTAGTTGCCAATAGCCTGGGAGGGCAAATTTACCTTAAATTTGACTTTTGTAGACTTTATTTGTCCTCTGAGATGTTTATTTAGTTTGATGAGTGTGTTTTATTCTTTTGGGTGCTGCACCTCCTAATTTTTGCCACGATTTTTCTCCTTCTGTTATACAGCCTACTGATGTTGCGATTCCACCAGGGTGGCTTGTTTTTATGCTAATTCTCTGCTTCTTCCTGCTGGGTACATCTGCCTCTATTAACATTTTTCTATAGGGTTTCTTTTTTTCCTGAATATTTTTATGAAGTTTTATAAACGAATAACAAAAAGTACTATAACAATATGTATTGGAATTGCATAAATACATAAGAAAAACAAATAGTATGTGAAAAAAACATCAACTATTTACAAGGTGTCTACTTATAAAAAGGTAAACACATTCAAATATTTTATAAAATGGTATTTCATTACTGATTATTTAAAGTCGGTTTATTTAACAGATGCTTGAGTTTCCTCCACTAATTATAAGAAGTGGTTGTTCTAGTAGTTCTTTCCTTGATTGACAGTATCTCCAGATGACAAGTTTCGGTTGCGATGTTGAGAAATTCTTTAAATTGATGGAGTTGTTTCATTTTTCCAAGTTTTGGTGATCACTCTCCTTGCAATTGATAAGAGACTCCAAAGAAGACAGTGATTTTTTTTCTTAACACATGCAGGAATTGTGGTAGTAAATAAAACTATTGATTTATTTAACATAAAATTGTCACTGAACAATGCCTGTAAAAAAGAATTAACAGCATTCCAAATGGCTTAATTACAATACATTCATAGGTCATATGTTGCCAATCTGCTTTAATGTTCAACCCATACCTCCAGCATCCAGCTTTCTTTTTGGACATTAATTCTGTTTTGTGAGGCATAATGAATGCTTTATGCATACATTTCCAGGAAAATAATTTCCATTTTAAAGATGATGTGGTTTGTGCAGAAGATGATAACGTCATTTTTTTTTTCATTTTCACTTGGGTAATAATTATTAATAGTTTTAAAATCCCAAATTATCTTTACAGTATTCTGTCTTGATTTTAATCACCTTATACATTTTGGATAGTAGTCCAATTAATGGAATATTTTGATGTATCAATATAATTAGAAGTTCTATAAATTTTGGAACCCCTTTTTTGTTGATGATTATGTTAAGTTTATTCTCTTCTCTATTGAATATCTACAATTTTGTATAGCTAACACATTTCATCATTTAAGTAATATATAAAATCTAAAGAATGTAATTTTTCTTTATCCATTAACTGATGCCAGTATATTAGGTGTTTTTCTTTATGGGTAGCTACTGCAAATGTGTTGTTGTGTGTGGTTTCTGTGAACAGTTCTGCATAGGCAGCAGTGTTCTCTGGGTTTATGGTGGCTTGAAATTTTACCAGATTATCAGTTAATAGTAGGAATTTAGTCTTAGAGTAGTTCCATAATATTCAAGGGTTAGCTGGGGTTCCAGAGGAGACCATTTTGTGATCTGACCTTACCAAAGCAGACATTACACTAGGGGGCATGCAGAACTCCCCCATATGTGAGGACCAGAACCAGTATGGTTGCACCCGTGGTTGGTGTATTGACAATCTGGTCCAGGAAGTGTGAGTTTACAAAATGCAGAAAACTCTGTGCCAATACGTTTGGTGTCGTATATGATTCTCAGTTAATAGTGGGGTAATTAAAGTTGCCTATGACTGTGGTATTGGATTGGATGCTGAGTTTTTCCACTAAGTTTAAATACATGTTATGAGTTTCCTGGGTCATAGATGGGGACCTGTAGCATGCAAGGAAGTGATATGAGATTTTGCCTATGGTAATTTGGATGTGAAGTAGCTTGAGTGTGTTGTTCTGTTTGGCCAGCTTTGAGAGGTATATTTACATTTGATATAAATCGAGAAACCTATTTAGTCCACATCTATGTAGCAGCTGGTCTAAATGTGGGGAAGACATTATAGCCTTGCACTGCCAGTGTGCTTGTCACCACACAGACATCAGTATTCTCTACGTTGAGGAGAGCTTGTAGGGAGTGGAATGTTTTGTTTATACTCCTAGCATTGAGCAGTAACACATTAAGATTTTCTTGGTTTTGATTTGCTGTGTCAGAAGTACTTTCAGTTTGGCATTGCCTAAAAAAAGGCACTATGTGGGAGGACAGTGTTTTAGCTAATATTCAAAAGCCTAGAGGGGAGAGATGCAGATCATCACTGGCAATGCAGCATGGACTGTTGACCATCTCCTTCTATGCTGATAAGTATTGCACCCCCTTAGAATGACACCAGAAACTAAACCAATTATTAAAGTCAATCATCTGTTGTTCGTATTATGGCATCATCCTCGGAGAAGGTAAAATACTGCTCAATGCTTGTCTTATACCAGCCTGGGACACATATTCCGAGAGCTCCATGATGTCTCTCTTCATGTAGTTTAGAGAAGTATGTCTCTGGTCATTTAAACCCACATGGACTATGACTGAGTTATACTGGTACTTGTGGTCCACTCACCTTACTGCATGCATAATGTGGTAGATCCTGACCCCTGATAAGCAACTGCCCATGACTTTCTCCTTACGCTGCCTGGTGAAAGGGACATTAGTGTATCTCACAATGGACTCCAATGATCAGAATTTTGGATTGTGTAATGGCTTGCATTACGGGCTTTGAAGTAGAGGCTCCATGAGATGTGGCTGTATGTCTTGATGTGAGTGTTTTGAAAGATTACATTTGGGAGTGCTGAGGGTATTTGTTTTGTGTACTTTATATATGAGGTCTTTGGGGTTTAGGAAGGTTACATTTAAGTGTCTCAGCATATGTGGGTCTTTGTGTCTTCTTTGAACTGTGTGTGATGGATGCAATGTGTGTACTACTGACAACCTGGCTGACATTAGGAGTGCTTTTATGTAAGAGCTATGCCTGCAGTGACATTGTGTAAATACATCTCTCACATACCGTATCAGTTTATTTGAAAATTAACTGGTTATCATTAAACTTGAGGTATTTTCTGCATTACCTCATGATGCTTATATCCACCAACCTAGTAACAGAGATACTGAAAAGTTCATATTCATGGCATTAGACCATTTTTATTGATTAGACAGTTTGAGTGAGAATATAAAGTAATGTCAGGAGTATCTGGTTTGTAGCTCTGGGGGTAATGTCTGTCACTGCAAACTAGTTGTCCTGTTGGAAGCTAGGTATTTTTGAAATATCTAGGGAGCTTTTTACAGAGAATGTCAACTGAAGGTGTCTGTGTCTGTACAGGGCACTGTCAAACACTTGAGAGGAAACTAATAACCGGACCCTGATGATTTATGGACAAAATATTTAGGCAGATATTCTGAAGTTAGGTTAGACAGCAGCAAATCAAGCAGTACTTACTGAAAAGAAAGAATTAGTTGTCAAGAATGATGAAAAGAGGGGGTTCACCTGACTGTTTACTGACTGGCTACTGCTAGTGCTAGTCTCACCACAGCTTCTGTTGCTGGGATACAAAGCTGCTTTGCTTCTTCTCTAACCAGAAGCAAAACAGTAGCACCAGTTCCAAGATGAGAAGCAATCAATGGGCTCTTTGGTGATCAACAGTCTTGTCCCAGATGATTCATGTGTCTGTAGGCTTGTTGTAGCTTTTTCTTAGTAGATGGCTTGAATATCAACCAGATCAGTCAGGATGGTCAAACACAGACACTCACTGCCCAGTCAGAAACAGTCAGGAGTCAATGCACTGTCCCTCTTGTCTCACCAGGAGCAAAATATAAGCACAAATTCCAAGCCGGCAGCTATGAAGCAGTTATTAGGCTTTCTGGTGATCAGCAGTCTCCAGGAAATAATGTCCCTATGCTACTTCTCTCACCAGGAGCAAATATAAGCACTAATCCCAAGATAACTACTGAGAGGCAGAATGTGGGCTGTCCAATAATCGGTGGTCTTGCAGTAGATGTTGCAGATTTTAAAGGTAACATGGAAAAAAATTAGTTAATATCCTAAGAGTTGCAGTGTGCACTAAACAGTTAGATATAAAAGAGAGGGTAACATAAGCCACTAATTTTAAAAGTGCAAGATAGATTAGGGGGACGTGGAGTTCTTTGTATTCTGGATCTATGGAATACAGGGGCTGGCCAATAAATTTAAGTAGATAATGGGGAGTGATTTCACAAAATGATAATTCTGGGCTTACTCACAATAGCCAAGGAAAGAGGAGAGGGAAGGAGACATATGGTCAAATTAGCATAATGGGCAGGCAGCGAGAAAGACAGTTGAATTTAAAAACACAACAGCACTAGGTGGGAGAAAAAAATTCTGATTGACTCACAAGAGACAGCTGTGGTCTCTTTCCTAGTTTAAATATGCAGTTAAAAGCAGAATACAAGTAAAACACAGTGTAAAGAAAGTACATCTCAATATACAAAATAGAAGAAGGCAATGAAGCAATACCAAATACAAGAAAGCAAAAACAAACTAACTTTCCCCTCACAGCAAGCTGTGGCAGAGTTTGTGTGAGCTTTCCAGTAAAGCCAAATTATTTGTACACTGGATTCAAACCCTGCATTATTTTGTCTTTACAAACTTTTTAAACAACACTTTGACTGTTTATATCCTGTAATTATTTTGAATAGAGAACATCACCATCAGTGTAGAGGGATAAAGTCCTGACTACATCCAAGGCAAACCAAGTTCAATTAGAAGCCTGGGAGCTTGACAGCAAGACAGGGAGGATGGGCATGTCCATTGTGAGGAGAGTGCTTGCAGTTGGATACAGTTCTGCAGTTGATCTCTGCTAGAGAATAGGGTTGCACAAGAAGTGCAGACTCCAATGGTTTTGGCTGACTTGCACTCAAAAGTATGGATAAAATGGATTGAGTTTATTGCACACCACCTCCCTGGGCTTCATGATTGCACACAAGAGTGGAGAATAAGCCATAAGCAAAAAAATATCCCTAAGCATTGTAATGCTGTCCCAGAAAGCCTCTCCTCACTAGTCCCAAGATTTGGTTGGAGTCAGTCTGGGGGTGACAAGGAGGTTTGGTAGATCTTCTGGATAAGGAGAAACCCTGGGAGCAGTTGATGGTCAGCTGCAGTGAACACACAAAAATAGAGAAAAACATTTTGAAGGGAGTATACATCTGTTTGTTTTTTATTTCTAAATGGGTTGCAGTAATGTTTGTGTTTTGTATGTTACAATAGCTTACATGTATTATGAATGGAGAATACAAGCAAGATGAAAATAGAAAACACTTTAAAGTACTAAATGACAAGGTTACTATACTTTTAGTAGTTAAAAAGCTTATATTTTACCAACACACATATATATTTTTTATTTAGCAGAAAAAGAACAAAAGTAAGGAAGAAAACAAAGTATACCATTCTTGATAACTTTGATGATCAAGAGAGAATGGAACTGAGGCCCAAATATGGTAAGCTCTACAAATATCTACAGAGCTACAACTGACATATTTTAGAATTGTTTTCTTTTCCACAAAACATTGTAGAGGGCATGCTCACATTTGTCTCAAGGGCAGTGATTCCAGTAAAAATATGCCTGAGTAGCACATGCATGTGCCTGGCTAGCATAACTACCCAACTAACAGTGACTAGTTGCCATTTGTGTGACCAAACAATTTCAAGAAAACCTACACAGAGGTTTGACAACAACTGTCCTGTTTATAGATGTTGGAAAATAATCTGATAGTGTCAACTGCATTATGTTATGTACTGAAGTGATTGCACTTGGCTTGTCTTTAAAACGTGTCTGTTTTTTTAACTTTGTTCCCATGCATCTCAACTGTTGTTGCACATAACTGTTATTTTAACCGTACTTTATCCTTGTTCCAAGAAGCTGTACTAATTTTCTCAATAACATTACAACTTTCAATGAACACTGAAACTAGTTAATTACTGAAAAATAATGTGCGCAAATATTTTTTTTAAGTACATTCGAATCTGAAGATTTTTAGCATATAAAATAAGGAATCTCTGTCCCTTCTCTGTTTCGTTGTGCTCTCTGAAAACAGTACTTTCAGTGTTTGACCATCTAATCTCAGAAGTGTATGTGCAGAAAACCCATTCCTGATGTTCAGGTTTAAGGATTCATGGTAAAGCAACTGAACACATCACTGCAATAGACACTTTTGCAAAACAAAAGTCAGCTCTGACACATGCCAACCAATAAACACAGGAAAAAGCATTTTCACAGTGTCAAGCCGCCTGCACCCCTCCATTTGAGTGGGCTGTGCTCCCAGTTCCCTACCTCTCTAAATATACTAACCAAGATCACTAAACCATGGTGGTAAGGAGAACACTTGCCATCAAGATTCTGTGATCTCAACAAGTACAAGCCATAGCATGTGACCAAATTAGATTCTGCTAAAGACATTTGCTGTATCCCATTCCAGACAAAATCACTCAATGTAATCCTGTATCCTTAAGTTTAATACTTTAGCATACTAACCAGGCAAACAATTTCATATAAGGAAGTAGTTGGCAAATTAAAAGCATTGTGTGCTCTCTTTGAAACAACAGCAGACTTATTTATTCCCAGACTCCAGTGACAGCCCTGTAGACCATTAATTGTCTGCTGTTGGGCAAAAACCTATCAGCCCATTCATACCTCACTGAGGCAACAGTCAAGTATAAATCCAGGCCATCACGCTGACAGGGATGGCCCTGCCATCCCTCCCATCTGGCCAGCAGCTGGTAGCCATGTTTGATGCCACTTTTCACAGGAATCCCTAAGAATAGATCTTTGTCCCATGGATTATCAACTAGGTGTGTGGTGCACATAGTTTGCCCAATAGTTGCTACCTAGTTGAAGCTATCTGGTTGAAGTAAGTGGTGCAGCATCAATAAACATCACCTTCCCCTCTCCCCAGGATGGGTGAGCTGGCTGTGCTGTTTATTGCCATCATCCCCAGCAGCTGTCCTTCCACAGCCCAAGCTGTCATTCAAACTGGATTTATCTGGGTTGAAATCAGGGCTGTATACCTCTATACCACAGAGCTTTGGCTCTGTCTGCACCTCTTGAACATCACAATTCTAGTAATCTCATTTTATTGTTTACTTTAATTTGAATTTATTCATTTATTAACAGGATAAATGAACTGGTCTTCAAACTCTTTTTAGCTATGGTCCTAGCCAAAAGTCCAAGAGTAGATGCAATATATATATATATATATATATATATATATAGAGAGAGAGAGAGAGACAGTTTAGAGTAGTCAGTCAAGTTTCTTGTAACAGTGCTGGATGTGGCATTTGTGGTTGAGATTCAGGCTTGTCGGTTGCAGGACAATTTCTTGCAGGGATAATTGGTTGGAGACACGTGGCTGAATTGCATTTCAGCTGCAGAGACACATGGCTGCACCAAATTCACTCTGGCACAAGAAGCATGCAGTACTATGCTCACTGGAATAACAAAGCGAAGGAGGAATGTCCATGTCCGCCTAGGAATAGCAGGTAGCATATCTGGCAGCTGTGGGCATGTCAGTAGCAGAGGAAATACATTTTTCAACATGAAATGTCTTCATTAATGTGTCTTGGGAAGTGATAGATGTTGTGCTTAGTGTACAGTACGTGCTTACGTATTTACAACTAATTAACCCCACCAGGAAATGTCCCTTGATCTATAACCCCAAATCCTTGCGGTTGCTGTCTTTCATGTAACTGTAACGTAGCTGCCTTATACAGATGTCTGTGATTCCTTCTATATAGCTTTCTTTTTTTTCCTTTTTGTATTCCAAAACTGTGAGGTGACACTCCTACTAATTTTGCAGCCCCATGCAAGTGATAAACTTAGACATGTTTCTTTCAATTGCTACTAATATAAAGCAGCCTAACAAAACTACTGACCTGACAGGTTTTCCTTTCTTTGTTTGTTTCAATCATACCTCCCAACCATACTGAATTACTCATTTTTTACCGAGTTTTGGGGTCCAAATAATGGGGTGCCATGATTCCCGAGTGGCACCCCTTAATTTCCAAAATTTTCCCAGCTTTTATTTAAAAGCTTTTTGGGGGGCTTTTTGAGCTGATGTCATCACGTGCGCAATGATGTCAGCTCCAACCAGCCTGTTGGAATTGAGCTCAAGGGCTCAGGTGCATGCATTTCCAGCTACCAGCCAAGCGGAAACACAAGCAGGAACATAAACTGTTATCTTCTGTTTGCGAGCGGGAATATAACTAGAACTGCAGACAGAGGTGAATCGTCTCTTCTGGGAGGTAGCAAGCAGGAACATAAGGGTGTGTGTGTGTGTGTGTGTGTGTGTGTGTGTGTGTGTGTGTGTGTGTGTGTGTGTGTGTGTGTGTGTGTGTGTAAAATACACCTGGTGGCTAGAGGTACTCAGGCTCAAACCCTGTACCTTCAGTACAGGTAACAAGAGCCTAAAGTCCCTACCCACCACCACTTGTAAATTTATGCCTCATAATTTTGTTCTGTTCCTCATAAAATTTGTGGTTTTCAGGATTTTTGTGGCAAATCACTGAAGGATTGAATTCACTAAATAATGACAGGCATTTGAATTTCAGACTTCATATTCTTCAGAAAATAAATGGTAACACAAAACCTTTTATTCTAGCAATTTTCTAAGTTTATAAGATCAGTATTTGACATTTGTCCATATTTTGGGGCTGTATTCCCCCATTATTGGCTTTGTCCAAGTTTTTTTGTGCTAAGACGTTGAGAGCTATGGTGAGAACTGAATTCTGTATTCCCCCATTATTGGCTTTGTCCAGGTATTTAGTTCTAAGAGGTTGAGAGCTATGGTGAGAAGTGAGAACTGAATTCACTAAATGATAGCCATTTAAGTTTCAGTCTTCCTATATTTCAGGAAACTGCTGCTTTGGCATAGTGGTATGTTGCTCTGACTGTAGTGCACAGGGTCCTGGGTTCAAGACTTGGCAGTGAAATGTATGGTGGGAACACAACATTTTATTCTAGCAACTTTCCAAAGTTATACAAGCAATGTTTAAAATGTGTCCCTGGTTTCTGGCCTTTTGTCCCCCCCCCCAAAAAAAAAACTGAAATTGAAAATAAGTGCGAGAAGATGTGCAAGATGCCTATGGCTTATACTGCTGTCATTCTATTTTTATATATGTATATGTGTGTATATATGTATATGTATATATATATATATATATATATATATATATATATATATATATATGTATGTATATATATATATATATATATATATATATATATATATATATATATATATATATATATATATATATATATATATATATATATATATATAGTGTGTGTAAGTAGACTTTTATGATGGAAATGTTCTGAATTGGGCGATTTTGTCATTATTGGTTCATGTATTTTGTTTCATTGCCTACTGAAAAAAATGTTCAAACAATAAATTTAAAATGCTCTCTAAGTCTAACAAGTGTGCTATATTATACAAGGAATATAATTTAATAAAGTCAGGAAGGTGTATCAAAAAACACATGTATATTTCTTGTTTTGTGTGCAAGGGGCCTATGATTTGAAAACAGCCCGAAGGTAATCTTTATCCACTACTGGCCAGATGCAATTTCTTTGGATGTGGTGTGGGTTTCAATGTTGTTTCAATGAATATGAGTTTCAAGGGCAGAAAAGTTTTAATGCTGTCTGCTTTCATTGTGAGACAGTATTGCTTTGTTTAGCAGATGTCTATTAGTGTTTGTGCATTGTGCTATAAAATGCAAAAATAAAATCCAAATATCATTGTAGAGGTAAAGCAGTATGCACACATTATTGTTTATGGTAATAGGGCGAAATATCCAGGTAATGCGACATTGGAATGGCTGCAGGGGGTCTCTGGTGTCATATTTTGGTTGTCTGTTCTTCAATTTGTGTTTGAAAGTTGGTATGCCACAATTCCATTAGAGTGGGCGGGGTTACGTAATTATGCATGCAAATTTTACGTTAATCAGCGTACAGATTTGTACCTATTTTTCATGGGCTTTATCCAAATTTTTGATGTTCCCTGGTTGAGAGGTATGATTTCAATACATCAAACACAACTTCCTGAATTTTCTTAACTATTCTATGGTCCCTCTTAAATTCCCAGCACCAATTAACCCCTTAACATCTCAGAACTGGCTAACTGGTGTATAAATCCAGGATGCAATAAAATGAACCTTAAATCCAGTTGCTATAGTTGCTGCACTGCAAATATGTAAATATGTGAATTATCTCTTTCTGTATCTTTGTGCATTTTTTACATTCACTTTATAGTACTCACCCTTAGAAGCTTTGCATAATCCTTTTTTTCCTCAAATGCTAGTCTGTTGAACTTTTTCCATATTCTGCTGTAGCTCCTGGGTTATCAGTAGATTAGGTCTGCAGTCAGTCATTCCGCTGCCCCAGGTAGGAAGAAGCAAACAAACAAACAAAACAATGAAATAAATCTTCTCTACGTTTTAGCTACCACTCTTTCTTATGAAAATTTTCACTGTTTGGATAACTTTCTCCACTTTTCCTGACACCTTTGCACAGCAGCTTGCAGCTATGCTCCTAGATCATGTACTAGTCCTGGGTTTGCTTCTTGTAGCCTATATTAACCTACTGTGTAATTCTGAGGAAGTTCACTTAATCCGACATTGCTTTAAGGTCATAACTGAAAAGGGAATGTGTCCAGTGGGCTTACACAGTAACAGATGTAATTATAATTACTATTACAAGTAATGTGGATTTCTTGAATTCTCAGTCACTGACATATAATCTGACTTCTTGAATTTTGCATGGTGAACCATGCAGACAACCTGTCTTGAGAATATAGACTTTAATATAGTAGTCATACTTATACTTGTGTTTGTCATTTTGAATGTTTTAGGGAATTTGAAATAATTATAATACACACAAATAAGATTTGTGTCATCTTTAAACTGAAACAAATCCATGCTCATGTGACTGCATGGATGGCATGGTACTGGGTATGCTGGCATTTTACCCTTTTGATTCTTATTATGGCATGCATTATAGATGTCACTACTTTATAGCACTCATTCTATAAGTCAATATTCCTGTCCAATACATTATATCTCTTACTTTTTTGCAATTTGCTCTTCTCAGATATGGTTCACATATCCTGTCAATCATTTGGCTTTACAGTTGATTGTGAACTGTTATTTTTGTCAGCTTTGAACTTTATGCCAGTGATACAACTTATTTCTTCATTGAAAGAAAAGTAAGACTGAATTTATTTCCTTACTAATGATTTTTGCTCAGGACAGAAATTCACTGCGGTATGTTTTAGACACTGTATTTCTAAGTTAGTCTTAGTATGGCATACATCTCTGAAATTCTTTGAACTTTTGCTCTGTCATTGGTAACCATGTTACCCACAGAATCTTGGTATCTCATTTACAACCTTGCAGTTCTAAAATTTAATTATTCTAGAAATATATCTGCTATATCTGTTTCCTTGGCTGGTCTGTATTTCACTTTCAAAACATACAGCTGTTGATTAGGTAACATCCTTCATAGTTTAGAGGGTCTATTTTATGAACACTTTCTGAAAATATAGTTTATTGGGATTTGTGATCTGTTTCTACCTGATCTTCTTTACTATAGATCTATTCATCAAAGTTTGTAGAAGCTTACACTATTTCCAACAGTTTTTCTGTTTTGACATATCCGTTTTGTACATCATTTAATGTTCTTCATGCACAGTCAGTTGGTATGTTCTGTTGTAAGATCATAGCTTCTATACCATTCTGTCATTTGCTTGCAACACAAGCTGATTATTCATGGCATAGTGTTTTAATATTAATGCATTTGTAACTAGCTTTTTTAAGCATTTCAAAACTCTTTTCCTGTTTATAAATTCACTCCCAGGTGGCATGTTGCTCTACCAGCTTACACAGTAGCATGGTTATCTCAGAAGTAGTGGGTATATATTTTGCTAGAAGCTGCATCATTTCTAGACACCTCAGTAATGCTCACATGCTTTTTGGCTTTGACATTTGTATAGTTACTTTGACATTGATTTTGCATTTCTTTTTAATTAACTTGAAATAATGATGATTTAAACTATTTAAAAGCTGTATCCGTTTTTCATCATGCTGTTCTTATGTCCTAGCCTGCACTAATCAGTTATCAGCTTTATTTAATATAACTTCCAACTCTTCAGTTACTTGTGCTGTAGCTCTTTGGAGTACTTCATGAACTGCTGAAATACCAAATAGAAATCTATGGAATCTGTACCTTCCTGGTTGGTTAAATGTACACAAACTGAAGCTTTCTTCTAACTTTATCTGTAAGAAACATTGATTTGCATTTAATACTAAAGCAAACTTGCATTTGTCTTTGCAGAGATCATTTCTTCAACTGGAGACAGTGGGTAACACTCTCTTTAAATCATTTTTCTCAGATGTTATGGATTAGTACACATGCAAACATTCCCCGGGATTCAGGAAGCTTAAAACTCCATGCAGGAACAGTGTGGCCATTACTGCATGGAATATAGCCACTGAGTGATCCAGCAAACATCTGATCTGACGTGCACAAGCGTGCCGACACGGTTCCTGCATGGAAACCCGTGCAAGATGCTAATTACCTCATTTGCTGGTGAAAGCCATGCAAATAAGGTGAATTAGCAATCCAGGAAGCAGGCAGGTAACCATGCAGGAACAGTGTAAGGTGCAGAAATGTATTCGGCTACTAGCCGAATACATTTTTGCAAAAATGAAAACGGAGCCATGACAGCTCCAATAAAAGCATGTACCCTAACCTGTAGGCATGCCAGTGGCCAAATATATGGGCATTGGCATGGAAAACTGTTTCATTTTTATAGAAATAAAAGTTTGTTTTTTTTTGGGGCCTATCTCTGCCATTTAAGCATAAGGCAGCGCCACACAAACGGGATTGTGGGGAAAGAAAATGTGAAAAGTCACTTTTAAGAGAAACCTGCATTTTGCCATTTATACTCTATGGCAAGCAGAATCAAAACAATTGCAGGGAACAGTAGTTGCTAAGGGAGAAGGATCTTGTGTAGTGCAGTAACTACGGATTAAGGCAGTGGGGTATGTTAATGAGGGGACTTATACTGAATCACAGAATTCTTGTAAGTGTCACACTCCACCTAACACTGTAGGTGCTCTAACACCATCATGTAGGCTGGAGGAGCAAGTAACATGAAAAGGGGGTGTGTCATGTTTGCTGTAAGCATATTTGAGCTCCGTTGCCCAGGTTTGCACTTAGCTAAGCACAGCTAAGTGAGGGTGTGTGTCCCAGATAGCTTAGCTAAGTACAGAAACTGTAAGAGTGTTAATGTCGAGTGGAGGGCCTTTTCTTCTTAGCATTGTTTACACTAGCTAAACGGGTTTGCGTGGTGTGCCCTGGGGCTTAAACAGGAAGGATATAAGAAAAAAAAGGAAATAGAACAAGGGAAATGCAGTATAAATCAGTAATATGGGATTCTGCAACTCACAATGGGCCATTGAAAGCACTCAGTAATACAGCTGGCAGGTGGCTGCATAGCTGAAAATGGGAGGAGATGTAATAAAAACAAATAAAGGGCAACAGCACAATAAAGGATAAAGGAAGTAGAAATCACGAATATGGGACACTTGCAACTCACAATGGGCCATGCAAAGCACACAGTAATATAGCTGGCAGGTGGCTGCATAGCTGAAAATGGGAGGAGATGTAAAAAAAAGAAATAAAGGGCAACAGCACAATAAAGGATAAATAAAGTAGAAATCACTAATATGGGACTCTTGCAACTCACAATGGGCCATGCAAAGCACACAATAATACAGATGGCAGGTGGCTGCATAGCTGAAAATGGGAGGAGATGTAAGTAAAAATAATTTAAAAAGGGCAACAGCACAATAAAGGAGAAATGAAGTAGAAATCGCTAATATGGGACTCTTGCAACTCACAATGGGCCATGCAAAGCACACAGTAATACAGCTGGCACATGGCTGCATAGCTGAAAATGGGAGGAAATGTAAGTAAAAAATAATTAAAAAAGGGCAACAGCAGAATAAAGGAAATCATGCACAAATTACCACTGATGCCTCTAACACCCACAGTGGCCAAACCAAAGCCATGAGTAATATAGCTGGCAGCTGGAATGTATCATAGTCAGCCAATCATACAGGCAGCATCAGCAGCACAACAGTATAAAGTATAGAAACACCTTACAGTCTGGTTTCCCCACAAACTCTGCGCCATTGGTGTATACATGCAGGGGAATTTTGACTGGAAAAATGTTAGGGGCTGCCATTGCTTTGATCTATCAGTATGTGCTTGAGGCTGACAGCAGAGAGGAGGATAATGCTGACAGCCTCCACAGACCAAGGAGGAGGAGAAGAGTGTTCAGACCCAGGGTAACTTACCAGGGGCTACATGATCCAGAGATAGTACAGCTCTAAAGCGTGGACCAAGACGTACTTCAACAAATCACCGAACTGTGCCAGTCTCAACTCAGAGCTAGAACCAAAAGAGAGGAACCCATCCCAGTGGATACCAAGGTATGTGTAGCCTCACAAATTCTAGCTACTGGTACTTTCCAAAGACCAACTGGGGACATTACGGGGTTCTCACAGGCATCTGCATCCAGGGTACTCCAGTTCCTGGATGCCATTCTACCAGATGCCGGTGAGCACATTTACTTCCCCAACACCCGTGAGGAGAGGACCAGCAATATGCATCTCTTACACCATGTAGCAGAATACTCGGACTTACTGGGTGCCACAGACTGCACGCACATCCACATCAAAGCACCACCAGGTGAACAGGGTAGGGTCTACGTAAACCGCAGATGGAGGCGTGCCCATTATGCTCAGGCCTTGGCAAAGAGGCAATGCATAGCACACACACTGACACTGTAGGGACTCCAGGGACTGACATCATTCTCTGACTCACACACACAGTAAAATGGGTGACACACACATCACATTACCTGTAACTTACCATGTATAGGCAGTGTACTGTGTGCATCCAACATAGGCGACCCTCAAACACCGTCCTCACAACTGCCGCAAGCACAAGGTAAGTCAGTCTTCTTAACAATAAATAAATTGAATAGAATGCTCTGCTAGCATATCTATGGTAATGCTGTATCCTTGCAAGGGAATGGGGTAGCCTACTGGGATAGCAGCACACAACCATAGGCACTGGAAAATGTTGAAGACTGGGGGGGGGGCAGAGGATGAGAGGGGAGCTTAGTGATCTAAAAAGGGCAATATTTTAAAACTGTTTACTACCACAACAGAGGTTCACTTGGAGGACATTATAAGCTTAGTCAATTCCCTTTTGGTGCATGAATTAACATTTCCTGATTGGTCTTACCTATTCCATGGCTGATAATTGTATATTAGCCCTAGTGAGAATAACTGTTATCATACCATAGATAATTTGAGGGAACCCATGTAAGGGATGCAGCATTTAGGAACTGCCTGCATCCATTAGTGGCACAAGGTGCAATCCTGGAGTACATTTTCTATTACCCATCCTTAGATCCAAGTTGCATTTGAATATGGACAGGGATGAGCTTTGTTTTACTTGAATGGAAACTCTGTTCAGGAACAGTGGTAGCCTCTGTGGTAGATATTCATCTCTCCACAACATTCAGTTTAGATACCTGGACTGAGTATTTCTGATGCCATTTGTCTTGCTGATGTTCAGTAGGTCCATCTGTATTCGGTCAGAGGATACCTTGCATGCCAGACACGTCATATCTAAACACTCTGTAGGATACTGAGTGTAGTGATACATTTTTTAGATCGTCCATGCAAGACCTATTGTTTAGGACTGGTAACCTTTTAGTAAGGTATCTCTGTGGGTGGGTATTCCAGTTGTTGCATGAGTCTGGACAGATATGTGCCAAAGTGGGCTTTATACAAAATGATTGCCCTAATGAGGGGTTTGTAGAGGGGGGACAATAACATCTCTAGATCTAGTCACAATCTGTTTTGTTTATAAGCTGTGCAATACAGAAAGAATTTATGACTCTGAGAACATGTTGGTCAAAAGTTAAGTAACTGTACACACAAGCTCCCAAATGCCAAACAACTGGGTCAGTTCTTAGGGGGCATTGTCAGTTTGGCTGGTCCCTGGAGTAGATGACTTCCCAAAGGATACCATAATGTATTTTTTGGAGGTTAGTTTTAATTCATGATTCTGGCACCAGTTATTGTTTGGGACAAACCTTCCTGCATGATGGCTAAGTGATTTGGGGATTCAGGAACTGCTCCTAGATTGCAGTCATCTCAAACTTAGTCAGTCAAATCCCTCTGGTATTTCCTTTTACTTTTTTTTTACCTTCATCCATTGTTTTGGTGATGAGTAACGCTTAACTTTTTCCCATGATTTTGAGCCTTTCACAATTTCTCCCAACTCTTGCACTAAGAAGTTGAGAGATTAGAGCATGAAAACCCACATTCATTTTGCATCTGGCCAGTGGAGGACTAAGCTTACTTCTGGGCTATTTTCAAACCATAGGCTCCTTACACATTTTTAGGGCCATGCATACATGTATGCACTCTTTGATTCACCTTCCTGATTGTATTAAATTATAGTCATTGTATAATACAGCACCACTTGTTAGAATGTGCTTTACATTTGTAGTTTTGAAGAGTCTTCTAGTAAGCAATGAAGCAAAATATGAACCAATAATAACAAAACTACCTATTTCAGACAATTTCAACCATAAAAGGCCACTGATACTTCTGTCATTACAATCCACCATTATCAGTAAATATGCAAAATCTCTGCAGAAGTAAGTCATATAAATAATTCCACATTAAAGGGATCTGTAACTAATGAAGAGGTATACCTAAGTGGAGCATTAAACACACACACACACACACACACACACACACACACACACACACACACACACACACACACACACACACACACACACACACACACACCTTGACTCTGGCAGTATTGCAGGAGTCAACTGAGGAGGAGAGCTCTATTGTTAAATCCTTGAAGTGATTCTGGGGTCATGTTTACTCTCAAAAAGAAAAATTATTTGCAACAACAGCAGAAATTGCACCCAGATCAGGCAGTGCAGGACTTGCACACACTACTGCTGCAACAAGTCCCGATGATCAAATTTATTAACGTTGAAATAAAACATAAGCAGGTTGTGCTGTGTGCACTTCTCAATAAGTCAGCTGTTCTTCACTCTAGTCCCTCCTGTTCCTTTTTAAAGGGTTGCCACACAATTTTAAAGTGTCATTGCGTAAACAAACTTGTTTCTTGCTTGCTTGGTTCAGTCTGGATGCCTGACCATTTGGGATTTCAGGATCAGCATCACTTCTTACACATGCTAAGTCAGTGCAGCTAAAAATGGGGCTGAACTTGCAGGATGCCTGCAAGCTTTCCCTGAATCAGTACCAGATAAGTGAGGGGTACTTGTCGAGTGTAACTGATATAAAGAAAGACATAGACTCACAGCAACCCCTGAAGCACTTTTGGCATGTGCAGATCAAATACTGCTTGTAAAAGGGTTTGAACTCCCAGCTTTAAAGACTGCATGACGATGGTGGTATTTTAATTAGTTTTAAGTCAATGAAACCGCAAGCCTCCCAGGTATTTGTACTGGAAATGCTTACAAAATGGGACAGCCATCATGGAATTTGCAGAAGCTTTCTTTGAAGTGGATTTTGCAGGGTTAAAAAACGTGGTAAAATGATGCTAAATAGTTCTTGTCCAGTCTTTCTTCCTATAGCTGCAAACTGCAAAGTAAGTGCAATGGTTTGGAAACTTAGATGATAAACTCTGCTTTGGTTCATGAAAATTTTCTATAAAGATCTCCAAATTAATGTCGGGTGCAAAAGACAAAGTTGCTCGCATAACTGCAGAATTGGTACAGAGATTTTAATGTCATTGTCATCTTTAACAATGGATTTACTGATTCAGCATTAGATGTACCCTGCATATACATTTCACTATCCTCTGTCGTATATAACCAAATGACAAGCAAGAAAGAGAACATGGACACACACACACACACACACACACACACACACACACACACACACACACACACACACACACACACACTCATTGACTCTGGCAGCAGCAAGAAATAGAGCACGAACACATACACAGCATAAAGAAGCATGAAGAAAATTGGATATGATAAGAAAGAGCAGCAAAGCTAAAGCTGGTTAGGTTACTTCCGCAGCGGTAATGTGTACCGAAATACAAATGCTAAGAGGAAAGCCTACTGTAAATATAAGAAAACATCAACTCCTTACCAACCAGCACTTGGAAACTCTACCGATCAGCATATGATAAGAAAATATCTCCTTACCACTAAAGAACAGCTAAGCTAGTTAGTTACTTCTGTCCGCGCTTGTGTTTAAATCCACGTTAACATGCATTGCACGCATGAGAATCTGTGTTTTAGGTACTACTTAAAGAAAAACTTAATTTTTTTGGTATGCCAAGAGACAGGCCTTCATGCAGCTGTAAAAGTGGGGGGTGCACCCTCCCCCTCACTTTATGGTTCTGGCGCCCATGCACACAACTGACAGCTACGTGGGACACCAGGAAATGTCTGGCCAAAACTGGCCTCCACACACTATGCAGTAGTACCAAAGGTGGCAAATCCCACTGCAGTATATGTGTGGGGACAACTAATTGGGGGGTCATGGGTCACAGGCATGGATGTTAAGGTGGGGGTCCCATAGCCACCCCTCACAACTACACAGCAAGTCAGCTTAGAAAACCACAGAGAAATGCATGGTAAAGACACACAAATGGCGGCAATGTTGAATTAACCCCCTACAGACTCAAACAGTGATAGCACAGCAGAACCCGCGATTGAATTAAGGCTATGGAGGGTAAGAAGTCTGAAACTCAAATGTATGCCAGTACAGTCTGACCTGGGCTCCTTACTGATATGCCTCTAGTCCCCAAGACAGGGCACAGTAGTATGGTAAACAGAACCAAAATGTAAAGCAAATATCAGCACAGTCTGTGCAAATGTGTGCAGTTGACAGGTGTGCCCCCCATATACCCACACAAATGCAGTAACATGTCTGTTTGCAGGGAAATAGCAGCACAGCACACATTGGCAGAGCTGTACAAATACGCTTGAAAACATATTGTCTGTCCACAATATGCAGGGGTCAATGAGCTTTGTGTATGTGTGGTTAATACTGTCCGGATCTGGCCAGCACATTCTCCTGGCAGTCGCCTCGTACTGCCCTAGGTACAGTGCTGCCTTTGACAGGGTCATTGTGCAGATTACTGCAGTGCCAACTGTTATGCATGTCAGTGGCACCCACTGCTCTGCCACTGACATACCTGGAAGTCACAGTGCTGTGTGGAATGTCCTACACATATTAGTAACATCTTGAAGGATGTGTAGCAGAGGTTCCAAGGCTTCTGTGAATATAAGTGCTTTGTGCTACTGTTGCCAGTGATCAGTCACAATAATCCTTTTCTCTTATGTTTGCTTTTCCATATAATGAGCATGCCTGCACAGTTGAATACACTCTGTACCCACACCCATAACTCCCAACCTTTGACAGCATGATGCCTGGACAAGGGCAGAAATAAAAGTGGAGCAAAAGCACAATGATAGGCATGTGTTGTAAATATTGCCCTTACATACTGAGAACGTTGGTAGGGTGAGGGCTTTGCAGTAGCGGGAATTGTCTGAAGGTTATGTATTCTGAAACAGTAATGTCTGTATTATTTTGTAACATCACACTTCAATTATATGTAACTAACTTGCCATAAAAAAAACAAGTCTACGTAGAAAGGATGAAACCTCTAGCCAAACACCTGGACAACCTGCCAAAAAATGTACAGGTCAAAGGTATGCACACACAAGGATATGACATCTCAGGTTAGAAAGATACCACACAAGCAGGAGATCCCCAGACAGTATATCACCAGGTTGCTGGACTGTTTACACAACCGTGTGTCATTACTACACTGGCTGTAGCCACACCTCACAAATAGCCTTGTTGGGAAAGAATTTACATAGCTGCCCTCATAATATCAGTCTATGCATCATACAACTAGTATTCCTCTGGTAAAGCACTGTGATGAGCTGAGGATATCTAGCACTAGGTAATGACACAATGCATTGCAGTTTCAAACTACAGATATGTCAGAAAATGACTAAACAAAAAAAGTACCCTGAGGAAAGTCCTGTGTACTCCTGAGAGGTATGACTGTAGCACACAAAACCCTAGACTGGAGTACACCTATCTCTGGAATGGAGTCCCACTGTAACTGTAGAAGGTCACACTGGGCATGCTCCTATACTTAGAAAATCACAGGATATGTTGGAACACACATCGAAATATATAACTGTATTGTGTATATATGTCCGTGAATACAGACAGCTATGTGCACCTCAACTGTCCACACACACACACATACACACACACACACGCACACACACATCAGACAGGATTACCCTCAGCTAGCTGTAGGTGACCCATATGTGATATATCTGCATCTGTGACACACACACACACACACACACACACTCATATATATATATATATATATATATATATATATATATATATATATAAATATATATATAGATCTACATGGGCAGCAGATAACATATGTCAAGCATACACACACACAGATGTGGGGAACTGAGAGACAGACAGTAATGCAGAGAGAGAGACACAGGGGGACACAGACAGAGTGAGTCACACACACGGATTCCCTGAATGGCATACAGTGATGTCCTGCTGTGGAAAGTGGCATACAAGTTGTAAACAGTTGCACGTGCCAGCATAAAAGCTGAGCCCCACTGTGTAACAGTACTGAGGTTGAGTTTCTAATATCACATTACCTGCCTGTGTGTGTGTCTCTCCATAGGTCCAATTATTAGGAGACTCTTCCCACTCAGTACACTTCACATTGCCCTACTTCACAAGATCTACTGCTTTCATTCACCTTAGAAGTTCCATTGGACACCAGTCACCCCTATAAGATCTGTAGCTCATGCGATAACTGTGTAACACTGTAGCACAAATAACTAGATAGATAGGGGTTCTAATCTCAATCCTGGCAAGTGTGTGTGTGTGTGTGTGTGTGTGTGTGTGTGTGTGTGTGTGTGAGAGACAGTTGTGTATGTGAGTATAGGGGTTCTAATCTCAATACTGGCAGGTGTGTGTGTGTGTGTGTGTGTGTGTGTGTGTGTGTGTGTGTGTGTGTGTGTAAGAGTTGTGTATGTGAGAGTAAGGGAGTTTGTGTTTGTTTGTAGGTGAAACCATTTTAGGCCATTCCCACCCACAACACTTCCCAGTGCCCCACTTTATCACTCCTGTTGATGTCATTCCCCTTATCAGTCCCTTTGGCCAGTTGTCGGCTTAGTAAGCTCCGTAGAGTGTGTGATAACTGTGTAACACTATAGTACAAACACTAGCTAGAGAGGGGTTCTAATCTCAGATCTGGCAAATAAGAGTGTGTGTGTATGTTTTTAAGAAGTATTTTTATAAGTCTCCCACCCAGTGCCTGATGATGTCATTCCCCTTATCAGCCCCTTTGGCCAGTTGGCAGCTCAGTAAGCTCTGTAGCATGTGTAATAACTGCGTAACACTATAGTACAAATAACTAGATAGGCAGGGGTTCTATTCCCAGATCTGGCAAATGGGTATGTGGGTGTATAAGTGTGTGTGAAAGTGTGTATGTTTGAAGGAAGAAGTATTTTTATAAGTTTCCCACCCACTGGCCTACTTTATTAGTTATGTTAATATAATTTCCCTTATCAGCACCTTTGGCCAGTTGTCAGCCTAGTAAGCTCTGTAGCTTGTGCGATAACTGTGTAACACTATAGTACAAATGGGTCTGTATCAGAACATCGAAGTATTAAAACTTCGAGTGTTCTGATATTGAACACTATTCAGTGAACGCTAAGAATAGCGAAGCTGCAGAACAGTGTATTCTTTCTTCGGGAAAGAATTTGGTTGGCCATTTCTGTGGCTTCGCTATTCTTAGCGCTGTGGTGGAAAGTTACGGGTTGGGTTCAGTTAAGTGTGCGATTGTTTGTATGTTAGAGTTAGGGGGGTTAAGTGAGTTAGGGTTAGGGCGCAGGTTAGGCGTGTGTGCGATAGTGACAGATTTTAGGGTTGGGGTGGTTTAAGTGAGTTAGGGTTAGGGCGTGGGTTCGGTGAGTGTGCGATAGAGATGGACCTTAGGGTTAGGGTTTGGGTTAAGGTAAGTGGGTAGATAGTAGTGCATGTTTAGTTTAGTGTAGCGTTAGATGTAGGAATTTAAGTGTATGTGTGTGGTTGCTGTTTGTCTGATGTGCTTGTGTTGTGTGTATGTGTTTCGGAGCAGCAAATTTTTTCCATGGGAAAAAATTTGCTGTTCTGAATGTTCGATATTTTCATGTTTAGATGTTTTGGGGCCGATGAAATAGTGTTTGCTATTTTCATCTTTCGGTAACGTGATATAAACGCGTACAGATAACTAGATAGGAAGGGGTTCTACTCTCAGATTTGGAAATGTGTGTGCGGGTGTATAAGTGTGTGTGTAAGTATGTATGTTTGTAGGAAGAAGTATTTTGATATGTTACCCACCCACCCACTGGCCTACTTTATCAGTCATGCCGATGTCACTCCCTTTATAGGCTCATAGGTGTGTACTAGGCTAATGGCCCTGGAGCCGTTACAAGTCTAGGCCATAGAAGTGCCCTGCCATTGTGCCACCTGAAGTTAGTTCCCAGTGCCTCCATCAAGTCGAGCCACTGGAGTGATCCCTGGGGTGAACTTTGTATTACCCATCAACTCATCAAGATCCATTTGGAACAGAGTCATCTAGGTGCTTTGCTTGACATGTATGGGAAGTCTATTCCAGGGCATGTGCAGTCTCTGGGTGATTAACGTGTCCCTCCAGCATGTTGTGTTGATTGTGGTAATGAGGTTGTGGTCCCTGCAGTGTGTGGTGCAGAGAGATTGGGATGTCTGTAGATGTAGCATTTGTAAAAGAGCTGGGTCAGACATGGCTTTGCAAGTCAAGCAGAGATCGCCTCTAAGTATGTGATATGAGACAGAGAATAGCTGGAATATTTTGAGTCTGTCTGTGTAGGACATGTGTTTAATGCCTAGGATCCTCATTGTGAGGTACTTCTGTGGCCTCTCCAGCTGTTGCAGGTGTCTAGTGAGGTACATTCCAAATGGGCCAATATATCTGATGATTGGTCTAATGAGAGAAGAGTACAGAGAGACGATGACCTCTTTCTTCCTGGTTGCAAAACTTCTTGGTAATGAGATGTGCCACATAGAAGGATTTCCTGACCACAGTGGCACTGTGGTTGTGAAAGGAGAGGTTGCTGTCAACGTGTGTTCTAGATCTCTTATAATGCCTACAGTGTTCAGTGGGCTCCCATTGATGTAGTATTTAGTGGGAATTGAGTTTTTACCAAAGGGGCTGATGATGCAATTTGTGGTGTTAAACTTCAGGCCATGGTTTCCACACCAGTCAGTAGTCTCAGTGAGGCTTTTCTGTAGGATGTCTGCATCACTTGTGGAGTCAATGATGGCTCCCAGCTTGCAGTTGTCTGTGAACTTGGTCATCCAGAGTTCCTTTGTGTTTGCCTGGACTGCTGAGAAGTAGATGCTGAACAGGAGAGTACCCAGGAGTGATCCCTGTGGGACTCCACTCGTGACGGTTTGGCAGTCTGACTTGGAGCTCACTACTTTCTCACTGTGTGTTCTATCTGTGAGCCAGTTTGCAACCCCCTCTAGTGATATAGGGGTTGCTGTCCAGTTTGGTGGGTTCATCAATAATTCCTGACTAAGGAATGGTATCAAGAGCCTTGTCCAGATTGATGTAGGCTGTATGCAGTGCCTTAATGTCATACACAGCCCTGGTGACTGACTCAAAGAAGTCAACCAGGTTGAGCAGGCATGATCTCCCTTTCACAAAGCCAAACTGGGTGGGGTCCAGAGTTAGGAGATTACCTACAGGTTTGTCAATCAGATCCCTGATGATGTGCAGCATAGCTGTACATAGCAGACTCATCAGGCTAATGGGCTGATAATTCCCAGGGTCTGTAGTTGCTACACCTTTATTGAGAGAGATGACTGTAGCAGTGTGCCATTTGTGAGGGACAAAGCCTGAGGTGAGGTTGTGACTGTACAGGACACACATGTGGTGCCAGGTATCTTTGTAGTTCATGTAGAACACAGCCAGGGATACTTTTGGGTCCTGTGGAAGCTGTATTCTTGCCCGTGGACAATGTAGGACAATGCAGGTGTAACCTGGGTGGCAGTAATCCTGTGTGCCTGGCATTCTTCTGGCATTCTGATTGTTTCCCGGGAGGGAGGGGTAAAGCTGGCACAGAATGTGTTGGCAAGAATGTTGGCAATATCTGTTGGCTCAGTATAGGAGGTAGCATTGTGCAGTAACTCAGAGCACTACTGGGTATTGCTGTGGAGGTTCCTGATATAACTATCAAAGGCTTTGTGATTGTTGTCAGTGTCTGCTGCAATTCTGCCATCAGAGCTAGCTTTAGATGATTTCTTGAAGGATCTCAAGTTGTTGTTGAGGCTAAGGGAGTTTTAACACTCTTGGGTCTCCACCTTTTTCTGCAACAGTTTCTTCCTTCTGTTGTACAGGTTATTAATGGCAGGGGACCACCAGATTGACCTCCAGTGTTTGGAGGAGAGTGTCATGGTTTTGTTGGTTATGGCTAGTTCCATGCATTGATGTACATGTTTGTTCAGTGCATCTGTGTATGATCCAGCAGTCATGCAGATATTTTCCATTGGCATGGGTGCTGTGAAGTTAGCCACCTCTGTTTTTAGGAGTCCAAAGTCAGCTTTAGAGAAGTTTTTCAAGGTGGTTACCTTTGTGGGGGGGGTGAGATGTGAATTTCCATGGTGATTACTTTATGGTTGGATCTGACTAGGTAGGGATTGACTACTGTGGTCAAGCAACGGTCCAATATGTTAGTAATCAACACAGGTCAAGGATGTTGCTTCCTCTACTGGATGTCAGAATGAACTGGTCCAGTGCATTGGAACGGATGAATTCCAGGAAGTGTTGGGCCAGTGTATTGCTGCTTGAGTATCTTTCCCAGTTGATGGAAGGGTAGTTGAATTCTCCTAGTATGAGAGTGTTGGGTTGGACCTTGATAGATTCCAGGGTTTTGAGAAATGTGTATTGAGAGTCTAGGGACATGAATGGGGACCTATAGCAGGCTGTGACCTGGATAGCACTATTATCCAATGCCAGTTGTACCTGAAGTATCTCAGATGTATTATTCTGATATACTAGTCTGGAGGTCTGCATATCCTTTATTAATATGGAGACACCACTGCCTTTGGAGCTGTGGTCCATGTTTTGGGGCTGACAGTTATGGAATGAGTTATAGCCTGGTAGTGCAGGGGTGCTGTCTGCTGCTGTAAACCAGGTCTCCATTAAAGCACAAATGTCAGTGTTCTCCATTTTGAGGAGTGCTTTGAGTGGCTGCAGCTCAAGATTTAGATGTCTAGTGTTGAACAGCATGACCCTCAGATTGCATATATGTGTAGCTGTTACGGTGGTAATATGATTTGGAACACTGCCTAAAAAGGCACTATAGGGGTGGCAAGACACTTAGCTAGTACCTGGAAACCCAGGGGTGACAGATGCAGGCTATCTCTGGCAATCCCTCGCAGTCTGTCAGCCATGTCATCCCAAGCAGACAGATACTGGATCCCCAGAGAATGACAGCAGACACTTAAGCCAATTGTTGAAGTCAATCATTTGTTGTTTGTACTGTGGTATCATTCTCGGTGACCGTAGTATACTGTTCAGGGCTACTGTGATACCTGCCTGGCCCACATAATCTGAGAGCTCCACCATGTCTCTTTGCATGTAGTCCTTGAAGGTGCATCTCAGGTTATTCACACACACACATGGACAATGACAGAGTGATACTTGTAGTTGTTGTGGAGTGACCTGACTGGGTGTGTTATGTGTTGGATTCTGGCACCTGATAGCTGACTGTTACCTTCTCCATGTTCAACCTACTGAGTGGGACATCTGTGCACCTCACTATTCAGTCACCTGTGATTACTGTATTAGGCAAGGTGGTTAGCCTTAGAGGCTTAGGTTGAGGGGCGCACTTTGCAGGTGAGTTATGTGTCCTGTGGTTTGTGCTTTGTTGTGGTGGCTGAGTGGTTGTCTGTGTTGGTGGTCTCTGCTGTTTGGGTAAATGTCTTTTGAGTGCCTCTGTGAAGGTGTGTGTTTTTGTTTGTATGTCAGAGCTGTGATAGTGGGTGTTCTGGAGGGGTATGTGTTCCATGTGGTTTGGTGCAGGTTTTGACCCTTCTCCTCTTGACCAACTAGTCAAGTCTTTGCTGGAGAGTGCATATCTTCCAGTTTGGTGATATAGGGGTATCTCTCACAAGTCTGAGTGTTGGGAATTTAGAGGAGAGGGTTGTATGTTTACATGAAGCAGTTGCAACAGTGCCTCAGAATGCCCAATTGCACCAGGTTAATGGGCAAAAGCACAGAGAACTGCACTTTAATCATGCCAGTATGGGTGGTCGTAACTACTAAGTACTGGAGCTAATTCCATGAGGAACAACTACTGCTGATGGCTTTCATGTGTGCTAGAATAATTGATACAAAAACCTGTTGAAGTGCAAAGCTATTAGGCTATTTAAAGTATAGGAGAGAAAGAACTAGCAAGATCTGAGGGAAAGACTGAAGGCAGACTTTCTGGAACCTGTAATAGTTTACCTCAGTTGTGCAGTTATCAGCACCTTTGGCCAGTTGTCAGCCCAGTAACTGCATAACACTATAGTGCAAATAACTAGATAAGCATGGGTTCTAATCTCAGTACTGGCAAGTAAGTGTGTGTGTGTGTGTGTGTGTGTGTGTGTGTGTGTGTGTGTGTGTGTGTGTGTGTACGCATGTGTGTGTGTGTGTGTGTGTGTGTGTTTGTGTGTGTGTGTGTGCGCACGCACGCGTGTGCATGCGTAATAACTGTGTAACACTATAGTACAAATAACTAGATAGGCAGGGGTTCTAATCTCAATACTGGCAAGTGTGTGTGTGTGTGTGTGTGTGTGTGTGTGTGTGTGTGTGTGTGAGAGAGAGAGAGAGAGAATCATATACTGTGTGGCTTATACCATTTTACCATAAACTTCCCATCACCCTATTTTACTAGGCCTGCTGATGTCATTCCACCTTAGAAGTACCTTGGGACTAGGTGAAATCATGTAAGCTCTGTGGCACCTCTGATACCTGTGTAGCACTATACTAGAAATAACTAGATAGGCAGGGGTTCTAATCTCAGTGCTGGCAGCTGCTTTATGTGTGTGTGTGTGTGTGTGTGTGTGTGTGTGTGTGTGTGTGTGTGTGTGTGTGTGTGAGAGAGAGAGAGAGAGAGAGAGAGAATCATATACTGTGTGTGTTATACCATTTTGAATTGTGTGCCACCCTGTAAACTTCCCATCACCCTACTTTACTAGGCCTGCTGATGTCATTCACCTTAGAAGTAACTTGGGAGTAGGTGAAATTATTTAAGCTCTGTAGCACGTCTGATACTTGCGTAGCACTATAGTAGAAACAACTTCAAGAAACTCAAACTGGCACCCAGCAAATAAACGTTAAACCAAGACAAAGTCATGGACCACAGAAAAGGAACTCAGTACAGCCTTGCAGTTCAAAAATAGAGCTGGTTTATTAGTAGTTTAGATGTTTTTAAACTACTATTAAACCAGCTCTATTTTTGAACTTCAGTGCTGTACTGAGTTCCTTTTCTGTGGTCCCTGACTTTGTCTTGGACTATAGTAGAAATAACTGGAAAGGCAGGGATTCTAATTTCAGTACTGGCAAGTGTTTGTGTGAGAATCATATACTGTGTGGGTTATACCATTTTGAGTTGTGTACCACCCTGTAAACCTCCCATCGCCCTACTGTACTAGGCCTGCTGATGTCATTCACCTTAGAAGTACCTTGGGACTAGATGAAATCATGTAAGCTCCACGGCGCATCTGATAACTGTGTAACACTATAATAACAATAAATAGATAGGCAGGGGTTCTAATCTCAATACTGGCAACTCTTTATGTGCGTCTGTTTCTGTAAGGATCATATACTGTGTGGGTTATACCATTTTGAGTTGTGTACCACCCTGTAAACTTCCCATCACCCTACTTTATTAGGCCTGCTGATGTCATTCACCTTAGAAGTACCTTGGGAATAGGTGAACTTGTGTAAGCTTTGTGGTGTGTCTGATAACTGCGTAACACTATAGTAGCAATAACTAGATAGGTAGAGGCTCTAATGTCAATATTGGCAACTGTGTGTGTGGGTTTGGGTGAAGATCATATCTTGTTTGGCTAATACCATTTTGATGTGTGTACCATCCACACCTGTTTACCACCTCCCAATGGCATTACATTATATAGCGTCTTAACAGCATCTGCCTCATATGCAGCATGTTAAACCATTGTGCAGGCTATACCAGTCCTCTGTACAGATGTCTACAGAATATCCAGATGTTTGCAACCTGTATGTGGTCTGTGTCCCTTAACAATGTCCATGTATGTGATATTGTTTCCAAATTGGCCACAGTGAGTGTAGTGACACACATGCCAGCATCGGGTATCATACCTGACTGAAACATCATTCTGATACGTCTGCTACACTATCACTTGTCCAGGCTTGTAGGAGCAATACATGACTCCACATGCTATTTCTGGTGGGTTATCTCACCATCCATGAAGGCATTCAGAACATTACGTGTTGTAAGAGGTAATGTGTTATGTCCCATCCGTATAATCTATGTGGGGCATGTCATGTGCATGTAGTACTACAGTACATCAAAGTGGAAATGTAGGTTTACTAATCTGTCTATTGCCAACTGTGTTTGTGTTACTGTGTGCACATCCCCTATATCAGTCCTTACTGTGTTTATGAAAAGGATATACCATTTTGTCTCCCTGTTCCACCCAGTGAACTCAGGAGTAGCATCTATATTACATTATCGTACGATTAAAATAGTGAACGCTATTTCATCGTACTGATAATGTCTAAACCACAAAATATCGAAATCACGGAACAGCAAATTCTTTCCCAGGGAAAAAAATTCGCTGCTCCGCAAAAAAATAAAATTAAAAGTGGGGGAGTTCGTCCTCCACACCCCCGTACTTAAATATACCAACTCCAAGATCACACCATAGTAGAGGAAATGGCAAATTCTCGAAGATAGCCTACCGAATTTTTCCCTGGGAAAAAATTTGATGTTCCGTGTCTTCGCTATTTTGCCATTTCGACAGTATCGGATTGACTAAATAGCTCTTGCTATTTAGTCCATTCAATGCGCTAATATAGACCCCAGGAATACATACCACAAACCTGTCATACACAGTATCATGCATGCCCTCATCAACTGCATCAGGGTTGAGTGTATGGGAAAGAAATGGCAGGGCCAACAGTTGTTGACAGGTGAATTTGTTGCAGTTAATGTAATGGCAATGCTTGTGAGGGACCTGCTGACAGTACTGCAGTAACCTGTTCTGTATGTATGAGCCTGTGTATTACACAACACTAAGCTGACATGTCTGAAGACTACCTGTCTGTGACAAGGGATATATATGCAAGGTCACGCTGTCTGACAGCAGTGTCCCTCATACACTGTTGCATGCATACACACCTGGTACATGTACATATAAAGCTGTACATTTCTTATGACATGATTGGTGTATTTCCACACTCCCATACTCCTTGGGAATGTCTGCAGGGCCATAACCTGCAAACACACAGACATCTGGAAGACAAACAGAATACAGCATGTCAGACTACATTCAGTCAGTGGTACTAACAGCAATAATGCATCCTGGCTAATACGGTTCACACACCTGTATGTGTACCCATAACAAATGCAAGCAGAAAGCACCTTACATAGTATTACATAGCTACACTGTACTATATTCACCCTGTGCATTAGACCCATATTAGCATGTCCCTGCATCAATGTTATGGATGACAGGGATGTGGCATAGGTATCATCATATGCACAAGGTGTGGTGTGGGTTTGCCAGAGGCCAAGGCTGGGCCATACGGTTGACATCATGTATGCGTGTTTGGAGGAGTAGCCAATAGATGGGCTGTGCAGAGGTGCTGTGTGTGTGACTGGAGGTGGCCTGTCTGTGATACAGATGTGTGTGTGTATGTATGCACACAGGTGCGCCATGTGGCTGCCCTACAAAGGGGTATGTCAGACAGCTGTGGACCGTACATAGCAGGGTGTCCAGTTCACCATCTCTGGCCACAGACACAGGAACTGGTCCTGCCAGGGGTATCACTGGTCCCACCAGGCCCAAGGCCAGATGCAGTACTGCTTCCTGATGGTGACTGCTGTCTGCTGGATCCGTGTCCCTGATGGGACTGGCCAGGACCATGTGCCCATGGCCTGCTCCGATGTGATGTGGACAGCAAGCCCCCTTCATTAGTGCTGGTGTCACTGCCACTATGGGAGTGTGAAGTTGCATGGCCCTGTAGACTCTCAGCTGTTGTTGATGCTGACCTACGTCCACGTGGTCAATGCACATCTCCCACCACACACTCTAGCACAGGCATACCACGGTCAAGGATTGTCAAGGTCTCACCCCACTGTGTATTCATGACCTCAGTATTTTGATGTGTGGCCTCAACAATGTCATGTATGTCACCAGGTAAATCAGGAAGAGTTGCATCTTCCACCTTGAGTATTTGTTTGGTGTGGCATTCACTATGTGCCTGTGCATCCATGACAGACTGAAACATGCGTTTGGTGACACCTGTTGTGGCACTTGCAACGGTGTCTTGATGGGCAACAGTCCTCCTGTGAGCACCCCTGTCCATCCGCCTGTGTGGGTCCTTACCTGCACTCTGGCTATGGCCAGTGCCCACACTCACACCTGCCATAGTCACCACACTAGCTGTTCCATGCCACCACCTGCCAAATGTCCATCATCTGTGGCCACTGGTGACAGGGTATGTGTGGGCATTGTCACTGTGTGTGGGGATGGTGTGGATAAGAGTGGGGTGCCAACCAATGGCACAGATTCAGCCCCTGACAACCCCACCTGTACCTCACTATTCCTATCATCATTGTCAGAGTCTGCAGAGACAATGACATCAGTTTCCAAGCAGGAGGGACCCTGAACTCCATCGCCACCTGTGAGGGGAAGACAACATATTACATTCATACCAAACAAAAAGTTGGCGTAGCTGTGGACACAGCTTGTGCTAATAGCTACGCCAACCTATCCCTAGCTAATTGGAAAGCTAAACATGTACTTTCGAATAATGAATACCAGGTTAACATCAAATGGTAGAAACGTTTTGTGAATGATATATTTTTGTTGTGGCATGGCTCAGAGCAGCGGCTACAAGAGTTTCTTTTATACTTAAATCAGTTAAATACTTTCTTGAGCTTTACCTATGAATATTCTGATAAAGAAATAGAGTTTTTGGATGTTAAAGTTACTAAAAATAATGTATCCAGTGTGTCTACTACTTTGTATTAGAAAACTGTTAGAAAGAATAATGTTCTACACTATGGCAGTATGCATCCAAATCATACGAAATTTAATGTGTTGAAAGGACAGATATTTCGAACTATAAGACTTTTTAATGATGATAGTCTCACTGTTGCATTACAAACACTTAAACAAGAATTTTTAGAAAGAGGCTATAGCAGTAAACTTATTGATTCTCAAATAGCTGAAGGATAGTGGCATAGGTCAGGTAAGTGCCAGCCATACTTTCCCCCCCTCCCCACTAGTATTAACAACAGGGATAATACTGACAATACTTTCTCAAGTGACGCTTCCGCTGATACCTCTAGCAATAAACTAAATATTCCATTGACTTTTGCCAGCAATGTGCATGTAGCATGTGATATTATTAAAAAGAACTGGGATATTCTGTCTACTGTACATGAGGTGAATGGGGTCATTGGCAGACAGCCAGATTTTGCTTTTAGATATAATAGATTACTTAAGAGTCAGCTCTGTTATCGGTCCTTTAATACTAAATCAACTATAATATCTGATAGACTTGGCACATATATATACACATTGGTAATCATTTTACACATCCCACTTTGGGTTTTAAGATAGATACTGCTTTTTATGCAGATTGTCGAGCAAAAAATGTCTATTTTTGCTATTGTACTACCTGCTTTTCATTTTATATAGGGAAAACAGACAGGGTGTTTAAGGATAGAATACTTGAACACCTTAGGGATATTAGGAATGTTAAAGAAACCAGCACGCTATCACTACATGTAGCTAAAGAGGGTAAAGAACATAAATTTAGCTTTATGGTACTAGAGATTCTGCATAGTACCAAGAGAGGAGGTGACATAAATAATAGAACAGAATCCAGAGAACAGAAATGGATTTTGCGCTTTCAAGCTGATAAACCTCCTGGTTTAAACAACAGAGTTTCCCTGAAACCCTTCCTTAAAGCACGGCCATTAAAGCATTGATTTCTCTTTTTAATATTTTATCATATATATTTCAATAGTCTATCTTTTATTATTTTTTACTATTGTATTTGCTACCATTTTCAAGTACATATTGTTAATTTAGTCTGTTTTTATTCAATTTTTTAAAGATCTATGTATTCTACAGATGTATTTTATCACATGGCTTTTAGCTATGATGCACAATTTTTCTGATTTTTGATTGGATGTTTTAGTGTTTAAAAATGTAACTGTTATTCTGTCTTTGTTGGTCTGATGAAGCGGATGTTATTCCAAGAAAGCGCTTACCTTACTACAATAAAGGACATATTGATTTTCACTGCTGTGTGGAACCAGATTATTTTTCTTTTTCTTGTATATGTACATTCATACCTGCACTTTGAGGTTGCCTGGTACACACACACACACACACACACACACACACACACACACACACACACACACACACACACACACACACGCATGCACGCACGCACGCACGCACACACACACACACACACACACACACACACACACACACACACACACACACACACAGACACTTACAGGTGAGGTGGCACAAATCTGTTACACAGACCTCACATTATCCAAATGGTGACATGCAAGACACATGGCCCTCAACATCGTGCATTGCAGCCAGTTTTACTACACGTAACTAACAATATAGAGCTCTAGGATACGTTAGTAGTCTTATTAGGTGATGGCCCTTCCCCAGCACAGACTGCACTCATGTACACATCATTGCTGTTCACCTGTATAGCACAGTGGCAAGTAATACAGAACATACCTCACAACTGTACAGATTCTTGCAGGATATGTAGATGTCTGGCTCATATGTTTGCTCTGTTCCTCATAACCCCTGTGTTTGTCTGATATATAATTGGGATGATCTGAGGAGTGACATCACTTATTAATGACATACATTTGAGTTTCATACCTCCAAACCAACAGTACATGTATGGTCACACAATTCCTGTTATACCACCAACCTTTTAAGCTTACAGTGGATATGATAAGTGTACACAACCCTGTTAACATGCCATGTTCTTGTAATATATAAAATGGGACTGCAATAATGCATTCAAATATATTACCCTCCTGTCATGTGACATATGACCTTTGCAGTCCAATCAATAAACAAACAAATGTGTTATGTGTAAAATCTAATGAATTAAATATGTACAATATGGTGGTTGCATAAGTGTGCACACCCTTAAAGTGATACTTTGTTGAAGCACCTTGTAAGTGATTTACAGCATTCACTTTCCTCGGGAAGGTGTCTATCAGCATGGCACATCCTGACTTGGCATTATTTAGCCACTCTTCCTTGCAAAGGTCCCCCAACTCTGACAGATTGCAAGGGCAGCTCATGTGCACAGCCCTCGTCAGGTCACACTGAGATTTTGCTATGAGGTATCGGTCTAGGCTCTGGCTGGGCCAATCCATAACCATGAGTGTGTTCAGGTGGAGCCATTCTTAGGTAGCTTTGGATGTATGCTTTGGGTCTTTTGTCATGTTGAAGGATGACACCCCTCCCCATCCTCAGCATTCTTGCAGATACCTGATGGATGTGAGCCAGACATGAGTGTTATTTTGAACTCTTAAGAATTCCTACCACCATGACTACAGGCCCAGTTCTGGCTTTAGAACAGCATCCCCACAGCAGGCCAATGCCACCAGCGTGATTCACCATGGGGATGGTGGTCTTCAGGTGAAGAGAGGTGTTGCTTGTGCACCACACATACCTTTTGGTATTGTGGCTCTGAGGTCAATCCATAGTCTCATTACACCATAACAGATTTTCACACATGCTTTTGGGAGACTTTATGTGCTGTATTGCAAGTTGTATCCACCCCTGGATGTTTTTTGGTGTGGTAAAATGCTTCCATCTTTTTACCCTTCTCTATAGGCCAGACTTATGCAGAATATGGGAGATTGTTCTTGCATGTAGTACACAACACCAGTACTTGCAAGAGATTCCTGCAGCTCCCTCAGTGTTGCTGTATGTCTCCTGGCAGCCTCCCTGACTAGGTTTGGACATGTCTTTTCATCAGTTTTGGAGGGAAGTCGAGTTCTTTTCAACAGCACTGTTGCCCCATATTCAATCCACCTTTTGATGATTGTCTCCACTGCGTTCCATGGTGTATGCAATGCTGTGGTAATGTTGTACCCTACTCCTGAGTGATACCTTTCAAATATGAGATCCCTTTGCTGCTTTGTAAGCTGTCTGCAATCCATGGCTGTTCCTGTTGCAGGCAACTTAGTCAGTGTAATGAATATCCTACTTGGACAGTGGACTGTTATTTGGTGTTACCCAGAGTGCCTTTACTTGATGGCAGGTGTGTATCCAAGCAGGCTGAATGCTGTCAGTAAATCACAAGCTGCTGCAACAAAATATTATTTGAAAGGTGTTCACACATATCCATCCAGCTTATTGTAAGGTTTGTATAGTCCATATTTGGTGCCGAACAGATTGGTTGGTTTTACAAGTGAATTGTTCATGTTATGGGTCATATTAAAGGTTGGAAAAGGTGTGGACTGACATATTGTGGTCTCAATTTGTATATATCACACACACCTGGCATCTTAACAGGGGTGTGTGTACTGTTTATATCCACTGTATAAGAGTAATGTTTCACACTTGTCCCTACCACAGGCCATTTGTCCTCCCATTTTGCTGGTCTCTGTCCAGAAGTCTTGCACTGACAGGTTGTGAGGTTTGCTACAGGAATGTTACATTCTCGTCTGATAGGTCCCTGTGGTGGCCACTGTGATGCAATGCAGTTAACCCCACCACAAGTGAACATGCACATGAAGCAATACAGCTGTGAGTGACAGTTGTGTGCATGGTAAATTGCATGCTCTTCACATGCCTGGGGTATTGACAAACCAGAACAGAACAATTCCATACTCACCAGCTTCAGGATGCTGTCCCACATGCAGACCAGAGGGAACTAGGTAATTGTGGGAGAGAGGTATTGTCAGCAGACTCACATGTGGCATTGGTACAGGATGGATGCAGCATGTCTGCACATTCACAGTACAATCCCCAATACTACACAATTTGCTGTCCTTTACCATAAATATGCACTTCTGTACATTACAAAACTCAATCCACAACTCCAATTTGACTTGACACATGCATGTAGATACTTTACAGATAAAAGTATGTCTGCTACACTAGATTTTCATCGTGTTTCACTGTTGCAGTCCTTACAAAATGGGTTATCTGGCTCCCAGTAGCCCACAGTCGGCCAGAATACCAAAGTCCTTGGTAACAAAGTCCTAGCCAACAAATTTAACAATCATTTTATAAAGTCAGTAACCTCCATAATAAATTCTCCCCCCCCCAGAAGCAACACTAGCACCCCCACAAACTCTATACCTCTTCCAAACCCTCCTAACTCCTTCTCTCTAAAAGTAGTATCAACTAACTATGTAAAGTCATTACTCTCTAAACTTAAACCTTGCTCCCCATCTGTTGACAAGCTACCCTCTTACTTCCTCCAGATTGCCTCTGAACCTCTTGCCTATCATGTATCCATCTTAATCAACCGATCCATTTCTGAATCCTATGTCCCCACTGTATGGAAGAATTTCTTTACTCTACCCATTCACAAAGGGGGCAACTCCTCAGACATATCCAACTTCAGACCCATTGCCATACTCTCTCCACTCTCAAAAATCCTAGAGAAATGCATTCACAAGCAGGTAATGCATTACCTTCACCAGAAAAACCTTCTCACACCCACACAGCATGGTTTCTGTCCCAAGCATAGTACAACTACTGCACTCATATCGTTCATCAACATAGTCTCCCTGGCTCGTGATAACAATAAACTTGTCTCATACCTATTCCTTGACCTTTCTAAAGCCTTTGACACTGTCTCTCACCCACTCCTTCTAGATAAACTCACTAACTCACATTTCTCTCCCCCTACTATCTCCTGGTTCTCCAGCTATCTCTCTACCCACCAGCAATCAGTTAAATGGCTCTCTGCACCATCCTTTCCTCTCACTGTACAAATGGGAGTCCCCCAAGGGTCCATACTTGGACCACTACTCTTTAATATTTTCAACAACTTGCTCTACTCCTCTTGTCCCCAGTCATCTCTTGTGCAATATGCTGATGACTCAACTGTTATAACCATTGCTGACAACCCAACTGACCTCCACTCAACTACCCAGGCATCCTTCCACACCATTGAGACTTGGCTTAGTGATAACAAACTAATACTTAATCCAAAAAAAAAAATAAGCTCCTACTCTTCCTCCCTAAAAACATCACCACACTCAAAAGTACATTTACCATCTTATCCTGCAACAACACTATCATCTCAGCTGAATCTAGTACTAAATTGCTAGGTGTTACAATAGATGATCAGCTTAAGTTTGATCTCCATATTACTAACTCGGTAAAACGAACTCATCAGAAACTTGGACACCTTTTCCATAGTAAGAAATACTTAACTAACACTGCCCGAATAACTCTCTCCCTGGCTTTATTACTCCCAACACTCCTGTACAGCTGCCACATATTCACAAACCTAAATTCTACACTTATTTCCAAGCTTGAAACTACCTATAATAAGATTGCCAGATTTGCAGCTAACCAAACATCCAAGTCACACCACTGCTTAGCACTACAGCAGCTAGACTGGCTAGAATTCCCTCAGCTGCTCCAACTATACCAACTACAAATCATCCACTCCATCCTCTATCTACCCTCCTTCTGCCCCAGCCTCTCCACTATCATATCCAAATATTCCCCTGCTAGGATGCTATGCAGCTCAAATCAAGAATTATTAGACATCTACAAACCCAAAACCAAAATAGGCTGCCTTCTCTATAACTATAACCCAGCTACATCCTGGAACCAACTCCCCTTGGAAATAAAATCCCTCCAGCATAGCAAAAGTTTCAAATTAGCTGCAAGGGATTACCTAAAAACAAAGTGGTCTTGCCACTGTAGCCAACCACCCTGAAACCACCATCCTTTCACCTATTTCACTACCTCACTCTTAATGTATCTCTAACACTATTCCCCTGCCTCTTACTACCTCTTCCCTTCCTCTATCTCCAACCACTCTTAATTCTTACAGTCACAAAACAACCTACCCGTCTAGTCTGGCTCCTATACTCTACCTCCCCTGCATCTCCTACTAGCCATTCTTACTTTCCTTTCTTGTTTCCTAACTCCTATACAACTAGATCCTACCCACTTTAAATAAGCATCTGCCTAACTATTAACTCATTTTGCTGTAAGCAGCTTAAATAATATTTTAACTAGTCACATTTTCTTCTGCTAATTGTTTAAAACCTTGTTTGTAACAGCTCACATACTTGTCTGCCAATTGTTAATACTCTGTATAATTGAATTGTCTGAGGAGCTTTTTTCTCTCCAGATCTCTGCTTGTAAGATCCTATAGCTGATTGTTACTACTATGCTAGTAAAATTTATTAAATTGTTTTCTAGTCCTGAGGAGCTTTTCTCCCCGAGTCTCTGCTGAAAATGAGTCAAAAGCTCAGCCAGACTAACCTGGTTAACAAATGTAAAATAAATAAATAAAATAATAAATAAATATGACTTCAGCTGCCTTCAGTTTAGGCCTGACGTCAGGTACAAAAGAAGGCAGCCGACGCCATTTCCTCAGTCTTTCTTGCAGCAGAGCCCGAAGCAAAAGCATTTTGCATGAGTGCTGGTCGGCAGAGTACCTTATTTTTGTATTCCGACTGCTTAGTTGAAGACATCCTCAGATAAGTACCCCATTGAGGACCCTCTTTTCTAACAAATGTCAGAGAACGTTAATAACTGTCTTGCCTGTGGAAAACAGATTCCGCACAGGGATTTTCACTCCTATTGTATTACTTGTTTGGGCCTTGAGCACGACGTCCCTAATTGTGTTCTCTGTGCTTCTTTCAACCCGCGTACCATACGCCGTAGAGCTAGGATCTTGTTCAAGCATTTCGTAGTTTGGCCTAAGTTCGTCGGTATGGCATCTTCTGGTCTCCCGACATCAGATGTTGCTAAGAACCGCAAGGATAAGGACCACGACAGGCTTAGGGTCAAATTAGCCGATGACATCCCTGTTAAGTTGATTGTCGTCCCAGCGGTAGTCAGTCAGGCACTTTCTTTGCCCCTGCAGTCCGCGGATGTTCAGCACCAGGCATCTGCACAGACCTTTTCTGAGTCCTCCATACCACAGGCTTCCACCGTCTTCTGACCATCTGTCAGTCGCCGCCTCTGATGGAACTGGAGCCACTAAGCAGGCGCCGGATTCTGAGGCCTCTTTTCTCCACCCGGAGACCAGATCCAGACCGACGACCTTGATTCAGACTTCTGTGGTGGCTAGGCCTCCTGAGTCCCTCCGGCTTTCTAGCAGGCTATCCAGCCGAAAAATCTACTCCTAAGCAGGTGCTGGCCTCCCCTCAAATGCCTCAGGCTAAGATGGTTAAAATGGCTAGTGATCTCTTGACCCTTATCAAGGGCTGTCAGCCACCTCCTTCTAAAAGGATTAGGGAATTGTCCCCAGAAGCTTTCTCTGCCTCAGACTCTGAGGTTTCCAGCAACTCTGCTGATGAAGAGGGAAACTCTCCACTTTTTTCTGGTTTTGAGGATTCTGATGCAGAAGACTCCATCCCTTCTGCCTCCCCTCCAGAAGATTTTTCTTTTGGAGATACTGTGAATACTCTTAGGGAGCATTTCAAATGGGAAAGTCAGGACTACCCTCAGTTTAAGAAATGGATTAGGGAATTCTTGGATTTGCCACAGCATACGCCTTTGGCTATCCCTCTAGTTTTGGAAGTTGTTGATGATGTTTTCATGGAGAATTCTTTGACTCCTAATTCTGTTTCTCCTGCTCCCAGAAAGCCTGACAGGTATTATAGAGTTCCTGATTCTCATCAGTTCTTTTTCAAGAATCCTACTGCTGATCCATAGATTATTTCTCAGGGCCCTAAGGGTGTTAAAGCCATGGTTGCTAAAAATCCTGTTTCTTCTGACAGGGAATCTAGGGCCTTGGATAGATGGGGTAAAAAGGTTTATACTTCTTCCATCCTGGCTATTATGTGTGTTAATAGTCTTTTTCATATGCTTAGGTATCAGCAGCATACTTTGGAGGCTATTAAGGCTAACTTTGCTGGCGTTCCTTCCCTGATGGAGACTAAGGACATGCATGATTTATTGAATTTTGCCACTCTTGTCACTAAACATTCTCTACATTGTGGTTTTGACACTTTGGAGGCTTCTTGCAGGGCAGCAGCCACTGGTTCTGTCATTAGAAGACATGCTTGGCTCAGGGAACAGCCCCTTTCTGAACCTGTTATATCTAAATTACTGGATGTGCCTTTGCACAAGGACAATCTTTTTGGTAGCAAAACAGAAGAGGTGTTGAAAATGTTGGAGGATAAGGCCAGATCTATGCAAACTGTTAAAGACTTTCTGCAAGTTCAGCCTCCTCATTTTAGTAGACATTACCCTTCTAAGAAGTGGACTTTTCCTGACCCTAGTAAACAGAGTTGCACTAGGCCTAGGGGTTACAGGTCTTCTAGGGGACAGACTTCCGCCCCTCAAAAGGTTAAGCACTGGCAGGCTTCCTCTTCAAAATCGGGGAGTTCTAATCAAACTTCCCAAAGCAAGCATTCCCAATGACTCCGGCCTTCCCCTGCCTGCCTCTGTGGGCCCAGGGTTTCCTTTGGGGGAAAGGTTAGCCATTTTTGCAAATGTCTGGTTCACCATCACAGACGACAAATGGGTCCTCAAAATAGTATCCTAAGGCTACAATTTCTCCTTTCACACCTTCCCTGTCCACCAAAGATACCCAAATATCTCCCCAAATCAAAGGGCAGAAGCAGAAAAACACGTTTCTTCTTTACTAAACCTGGGAACAATAGAGCCAGTTCCTGCACTACAGATAGGCCAGGGTTTCTACTCAAGACTTTTCCTTGTCCCCAAAAAAGGGGGCACCTGGCGCTCTATTCTGGATTTGTCCATTCTAAGCTCTTTTCTGGTGATTCCCAAATTCAAAATGCTCACTCTTCAGCAGTTGCTGCCAATGCTGGCCAAGGATTCCTGGCTGGTGACTTTGGATCTCAAAGAAGCTTATCTGCACATCCCAATAAGGGAAAGCTGCAGGCAGTTCCTTCACTTCAGGGTGGGGAACAGGCACTTCCAATTCTCTGCACTGCCCTTTGGCTTATCTACTGCTCCCAGAGTTTTTACCAAATACCTGGCTCCAGTCATTGCTTTTTGCAAGCAAAGAAATATTCAAATTTAGCCTTACTTGGATGATTGTCTTATTCAGACATACTCTCCAGAGCAACTTCTAGGATTTGGACTTTGTAAAGAACCTTCTCACCTCTTTGGGCTACACCATCAATAAAAAGAATTCAAAACTGGTACGCACCAGGGAGATTGTATTCCTGGGAGCGAGCCTGAACACAGCCACCTAGATGGTATTCCTCCCTCAAGAGAAACAAATGGATCTTTCGAATTACTTCAAAAATGTGGCAGGCATGACCGACCTCTCTGCAAGGTAGTTCCTGCAAGCCCTGGGATTCATGGCATTATGTATTCTGATGATTCCAGACTTACTCTGCCTCCTTTTGAACCAGCAGCCTCAACAGATCTGAAGTTTCTCTCCTGGAAAACTGACTTTCTTTTGGCTATTACTTCAGCTAGAAGAGTTCTGAGCTGCAGCCCTTAATGGCAGTAGAGCCTTTTATCACCTTCCATGTGGATCGGCTTTTTCTTGGAACTAATCCCTCCTTTATGCCTAAGGTGGTTTCTAGCCTGACTCTTAACCAGTCTGTCCACCTGCCTACCTTCTTTCCTAATCCTCAGAATAAACGGGAGAGGATACTGCATTCCCTGGATGTGCATAGACAGCTTAGATTTTACCTGGACAGGACTAAATCTTTTCGAAAGTCGAATCAGTTGTTGGTCAGTTTTGCTCCTGGAGCTCAGGGCAAAGCTATTTCTAAACAGCCCATTTCTAAGTGGATTGCTCATTGTATTCACTTTTATTACTTACAGCATGGCAAGGTTCCTCCACAGACTATTAGGACCCATTCTACTAGAGCAGCTTCTACTTCAGCAGCTTTTTTAAGAGGTGTACCTACTAGGGACATACTGGAAGCAGCTACATGGACTTCTGTCCACACTTTCACTAAACATTACAATTTACCCTTGTTTTCTAAGTCCGGGGCTGGTTTTGCCACTGCAGTGTTGCAGGGCATCCTTACCAACCCTTAAACAGTGGGTGTTCCTCCTCCCTTTTGTTTTTTTTCCTGGGCTTTGGGAATCAACTCATTTTGTAAGGACTGCAACAGTGAAGCACTGTGAACATAGTACAGTTGTGTACACTTACCATAAATGTAGCTGTTCGAGTGTATTCACTATTGCAGTCCTGGTTTCCCCCCTTTCCATCCCCCCTTTTTTCCTAGGGTACAGACTGGATTTTCTTTTCCTGGTCTAACCTTTTTTGGGGGGCTCCTGACAGTTAAGGCAAGACAAACTGAGGAAATGGCATCGGCTGCCTTCTGTGGTACCTGACGTCAGGCCTAAACCGAAGGCAGCTGACATCATATACCAATGACTTTGGTATTCTAGCCGACTGTGGGCTACCGGGAGCTGGATAACCCATTTTGTAAGGACTGCAACAGTGAATACACTCGAACATCTACATTTATGGTAAGTGTACACAACTGTACTTTTCATAATCTCCACTGGGGCCTTACCTGCATGCTCCTCGTCCATTGTCTGGGTGCCACCCACCTCCAGCATGTGGAGGTCTGTACTCTGATGTTGTACTGGGATGGGTGCCCCAAGGTTGGCGAGGAACTCCTTGGTGAGTGTCAGTGAGGGCTGCATGGCTGGGCCCCCACCTGTGTCTGTGCAGTCCCTGGCCATGGCAGCAGTCTTTTGCCGGGCATGGCGTATGAGGTTGTTTGCACGATGCCAGACCTGCTAATATGTAAGTGCGTGCAGGCCGACATTGTTTAGCCTGTGAACAAGGTCGTTCCACAGGGCAGTCCTCTCCCACAGATGTTGCTGGCTCCGGCCAAACATTATTGCATGGTTCTGTAGTATGGCTTCTGTGATTATGGCTGTCTCAGCCACTGAGAATATTGCCCTTCACTGATGTGACATTATGCCTGGAAGACATAAACAGGGAAACACATCACAGGACCCCATGCATTTGGCAACAGTATGTACAGAACCTGCACATGTACCTTGAATACCAGTAGCCACCACTCAGAGCCACACCATACCCCTATAATCTATCAGCACAGTATCAGCTTGCATTGCACTCCTGGTCCTGATGTGTCATATTCCCCCCAATGAGGGCCAGTTAATTGCATAATCCTCTATTCCTCATTCAGGTCTAGTGTACAGGGATGACATTGGCCATCTTCCATGCGGATAGGGTGTGGCTGGTGCCGAGGCTTGGTGTGACAACAGTGTGTAATGGAGCTGGGAGCACATGCCTGAGTTCATGTAGGATGCGGACAGGGATGTTATCATGTCCCTTGGATACTTACGTTTGTTGCCTTTCAGTAGGCAATATGTACCTGCTCACTGGTGATGAGGGGAGGGATGAGGGTTCTGTACATATCCACCTATAGTGACACTGAGCAAGGGGGTGATGTTTGCCCTAACCCTATCTGCAGCAGGTTGGCTATAGCTATGATGTTATGTTGTCCTATCTTGCCTTCATTCTTGCTGATTGGGTTCAGAGCCAAACCTCGGCTCTGACTCAGCCACATACCAAAGCTTGAGAGCTTCAACTGGCTCAGGGCTACAACATATCCCATGATGCTTAGCGGCTGTTCCCCGATCTCATTTGCCACTTGAAGCATCGGGATTGTCTTCGCTGCCTCAAGCTAGTAATTACATTTATTATATATCTTTTACTATATTTTTTCTCAATATCTTCCTATCAGACTGTATTATATCTTCCCAGTCCAAATAGAGTGCTTGTGTGTGTGTGTTTGTGTGTGTGTGTGTGTGTGTGTGTGTGTGTGTGTGTGTGTGTGTGTGTGTATTGTTTTATTACTTGGGTGTATCTTCGGCTGTTCTCCTTGGCCTCTTATTTTTTCTCCTGTTCCCCTTAAAGAATCTGTTTAAGTTAGAGGATTCTTTCCCTTTAGTCCCTTTTTTTTCTTCAGGGCTTCTTTCCCTTTTATTAAGGAGTCACTATTTAAGTTAGAGGCGTCTCCTCAGGTTGGAGGAAACTGTCGTTTAACTTAGAGACTTCTCCTCCTCCCACCCTTTTCCTTTCCTAATTAAAAAAAAAAAAATCTCTTTCTACTTGCTTTTTTCTATTGCAGTTATTGCAGTTACTGTTAGCTGTTATTGTTGTTGTTGTTGTTGTTGTTATTATTTGGTTTACAAGATGTCTAAAGAACCTTTTAAGGAGTTGAGACAATGTGGTTTTAAAAAGTGCGATTCATGCACCTAGAAAATGTCTCTAATGCATGGACACACAGGTTGTGTGTATTGTCTAGGTCCATCTCCAGGACTCTTGCTCCATTTGTCATGGCTTTAGTGCAAGGGTTTTACAGGAGGGAAAAAACAAATTCATTTTGAGGGGCTTGTTGAAAGGCCCTTTTGAAGAAGGTAATCAGGCCTCAAAACTGGACAAGACAAAAAAGTCCACTTCATCGGATCCGGAGTCGGAGCCATCAAGCAGTCACAAAGATACAGTATCTTCGGAGCTGAAGGTTCTCGGTTCCAACAAACATGGCCCTCCCTCAGTTCCATCTGAGTCTTCACAACCATTGCGGAGCCGAAAAGGAGTCGGTCACCGTCATTGGAGCCAATACACTCGGTGCCGCAATCTCCTCTGTTACAGTCTGTGGCAGGTAGTCACAAGTCATCGACTCATTCCTCTCAATCCTCCAAGTTATTGGATGATGACCAGGTGGTGAAGAGGTTGCTGCAGATGCGGGTCTTAGCAGAAAGTCTTTTGAGCCTAGCCCATCGGATCATGGAGCCGACCACTGTATCTCAGATACCATCTATTCCTCCTTCGGAGCCAAAGTGTCAGGAAGTTGTTGTGTTGAAACTGGTGGAACCAGTAATCACCCACGATATCTCGGCTCCGACATCTGTTCTGATCTCATCGATGCTGTCTTCCATTGAGGGATCTGGGAGCCTACACTCCCTGGTCAGCTCCGGGGGGGGGGTTGAGTTGGACCCTTGTCGGAACCAACTCTCCCACTCGGTGCTTCGACGCAGGTGAGTTCGGCTCCCACATCAGCCTCGGAGCCACCCTTCTCAGCACCGGGGAGATCTCACGGTCCTTCGGGACTGGAGTCTCTCTCGGCCCAGGATCGCAGTGCCTTCAAGGTGATGAGGAGTGTGCTCTCCACTGAGTCTGCTCCACCTTCAGCTCCAGCCCCTCTTCCCCTTAAAGGGCCAGCATCTTCTGCTTCATCATCTCTCCATCAGCCCAAGAGTAGAGAGTCAGTGCTCCAGGAAACCCCAATGGGTGGAACCTCCTCTTCTGACCCCTCCCCTGAACATCCCCATGAGGAGGTCCCTCGGAAGAAACAGTGTAAGAGGAAGCACATAGACTCCCCTGAGTCTGTCACTTCTGATGCCGACTTAGAGGATTCAGAAGGGTCCCCATGGTCGCCGTCTGAGGATGTCTCTTTTTGAGACATCCTTGAGATCCTTAAGCAGAGGGGCAGCTGGAAATCCCTCTCCCCTTCTGAGGATGAGTCGGTATACCTGGAGGCATTTGGCTCTTGCCCCTCCACCTCTTGAGTGTCTCCGCCCTTCGACCCGCTCCTGGGTGTTGTGAGTCGGAAGGTGTGGGACTCTCCCGAGTCAGTGGATCCCGTTCCGAGGAGGCCAAATAAATTCATTACGGCCCCAGAGGATAGACAATATTTAACAAAGGGAGTTCCAGTAGATGCGATGGTGGTGGTGGTGGCAGCGGCCACAAAGAAGGAGTTAGCTGAAACTTCTGCATCTGTCCATCCACCGAACAAGGAGTGTCATACGATGGACAGATAGTGTATGTTCTCCTCAGCGGCCTTTACCTTACGGTCGCTGAATTACTTATCACATTTCACCGGACTCCAGAGGGATCTCCTGAAAGAGCTGGGAGATACCCTACAAGGTGCTACAGCCCAAGTTTTATTGGATAAGATAAATTCCCAGCTTGCGACCTTAACTTTTATCACAAACTCCTCCATGCACCTCATTTCCTTTGCAGCCGATGGAGCGAGCAGGGCAGCAGGCACAGGAATAGCTCATAGGAGACATTCCTGGATGCACCTTTGTGTGTTTGCTGAACCCTTCAGATCTTACTTTATTGATGCCCCTTTTGATGACTCATCCTTGTTTGGGCCGAAAGTAAAAGAACCTCTTACCAGGAGCCAGCAAAGATCGCAAGACTGTATCTGCCATCGGAAGTGCATTTTTCTGCCCCTACCAGACGTTATCCTAAAGGTCAAAAGAGTGGGAAAATGTGGTTCCAGAAGTCCAAAGGAGTCTTGCCGGATGCTCATGGTGATCCTTCCCCCTGGGGCAGAGGGGGGAATAACAATGGAAGACGCCATCCACGTGGCAGGGGTGGGGTCCGCAGAACCAGGGGGACAGAGATACATTCTCTGGTTGGCCCTTCCATTGCTCCTGAAAGAAAGCCCGACTGTCTGCCTCTGGAGGCAATCAGGGGAAGACTATCTCTGTACCCAGAAGCCTGTCTGAAATTGACTCAAGACATATGGGTACAGTCCATTATATCCAGGGGATGCAACATTTCTTTCTACTGCCCACCTCGTCCATCAAAGTCTATCCCAGACATTCCACCCAGTCAAAGAGATCAAGCAACCCTAGAAATTCAATGGTTGCTAGAAAAAAGAGTCATCCAAGAAGTCTCCGCAGACCAGATCAGATCCAGAATTTACTCAAGGTTCTTTTTAGTTCCAAAAAGACAGGGGACTGGAGACCAGTATTGGATCTCAGCAGACTAAACAAGTCGGTAAAGAAGGCAAAGTTCCAGATAGTAACACTGAAGTCTATACTCCCTTTTCTAGGACAAGACAATTGGATGTGCTCTTTGGATCTTCAGGACACGTACTACCACATAAAGTTGGACAGGCTCTCCAGAAGATTTCTACACTTCCAGCTGGGAGCCAGTCATTACAAGTTCAGCGCTCTGCCCTTTGGTCTCACTACAGCCCCCAGAGTGTTTACCAAATGCATGGCAGTAGTTACAGCTCATCTGAGACATCAAGGATTCCAGGTGTTTCCATATTTAGGTGACTGGCTCCTGACTGACACCACCAAGCATCTACTAATCAGAGCCAGGGACTCCACCATCCATCTCTGCTCGGATCTAGGCATTACTATAAATACAGAAAAATCTGTCTTGTTGCCATCACAGCATATTACCTTTATAGGTCCAGATTTATACACAAATGATATGGTATTAAAATTGCCTCAAGAGAGAGTACAAACACTACGTAGTCAAGTATCTATCCTACTCAAAAAGAAAAGGATACAAGCAAAATTCATCCTCAAGGTCTTAGGCTCAATGGCAGTGGCGATAACACTAGTCCCACTGGCACGACTACACATGTGGATGTTACAGTGGCTACTCTTCGCTCAGTGGTCCATACAGGAGTTACCCATGTCTCACAAGATTCTTATTACGGATACCTGCAAGAAGGACCTACTGTGGTGGCTTCAGTCCACTCAAGTAACAATGGGCAGACCATTTGGACTTCCCCAACCTGTCGCTACAGTAACCACGGATGCATCCCAGATAGGGTAGGGGTGCATTATCTGGGACAGACTGTCCAAGAGGTTTGGAAAGATCATGAGTACCATTTGCACATCAATGTCCTAGAGATGAGGGCGGTGCTTCTGGCACTGCAAGCATTTCAAAATTCTCTTCCTATGGGGACTATTGCAATTCAGACAGACAATATGTCATTGATATGGTACATCAACAAACAGAGAGGAACCAGATCCTATCCTCTATGTCAAGAGGCCCAGAGAGTTTGGCAATGGGCAATTTATTCTCAGTGCTTTCTGATGGCAACGCATACCCAGGGGAATTCCAATGTAATAGCAGACAGGCTAAGCAGAGCAATTCTCATGCTTCACAAGTAGTCCCTAAATCAGGAAGTTGTGAATCAAATTATTCGCAAATGGGGCCAGCCTCACTGCAACCTTTTTGCCACTCCATTCACTGCCAAATGCAGCAACTACTTTTCCCTCATTTCCCCTCCGGGAGTCACCGAGGGATGCACTCATCGATGATTGGCCCCCAAGACTTCTTTATGCTTTTCCCCCATTTCCATTGTTTCCAAAGGTTATTCAGAAAGCCAAGTCGTTGAGTCGCAGGTTAATTCTCATTGCTCCTTATTGGCCTCATCAAATTTGGTTCCCCTTCCTTTGGCCCCACCTTCAGGAGGACCCATAGATCCTGGACCCAGTGCCGGATCTTCTGACACATCAATCAGGAATGCTCCATCCTGCTCTTCAGAGACTCAAGCTGACAGCTTGGTTACTCCACTTCCAATTGTAGCCAGGCTTCCAGAATTATCCCCTGCAGTACTTCACATTCTGGTTTCCTGACTCAAAAAGACGACTAGGAAACTTTACGCAAGCAAATGGAAGAGGTTCTCTTGTTGGACAGACAAAAAACATATAGATCCCTTTACAGCCCCTATACCTTCAGTTTTGGAATTTCTAACAGAAGTCTTTAATCAAGGAGCAGCGGTGGCCACTATTCGAGTACAATTAGCTGCTATATTAAATTATCATGTGGATCTCGGAGCCAATGTAATGTCCCATAGATTATGCAAAGCTTTCCTCAGGGGTTCCTTTCTGTTAAGACCAACTTTAAGAGAACTTCCTCCCCCATGGGATCTAAATTTAGTATTATCATCTCTGATCCTTCCTCCCTTCGAACCAGCATCCTCTTGTTCACTAAAATTTTTATCTTGGAAGACAGTCTTTCTAACAGCAATTACTTCAGCTAGGAGAGTTTCAGAGTTGCAAGCTTTATCTATCCATCCTCCATATTTGATTTTCCACAAAGATAGTTTCCCTCAGAACAAATCCTTCCTTCTTACCAAAAGTTTGTAATGAAGCAAATTTAACCCAATCGATAGAATTGCCTGGGTTTTTTCCTAACTATGGCAATAAGGCAGAATATAAGCTTCACCAGTTGGATGTGCATATACAGTTGCATTTTTACTTGCACAGGACAAAATATATCAGAAAGTCAGAGCAGTTGTTTGTTTCCTATCCAGAAAACAAAAAAAATACTTTGTCCAAATGGCTTACTGAGACCATCACCTGTGTCTATAATTCTCATAATAAAGAAGCACCAGGGAAAGTAAAATGACATTCAACTAGAGCGGTGTCTACTTCCATTGCCTTTCAATACAGACTTCCATTGGATTCAATTTGTGCTGCTGCTACCCTTTATCTGTCATTACAAAGTAGATGTGGCCTCCCAGAACAGGGCATCCTTTGGTTCCACTGTCCAGAAGAGTTTATTCCCTTGAGCCACCCAAGAAAAAGGTGCTGTGGACTCTGTCCCAACCAGCAAGAATGAAGGCGAGATAGGACAACATAAAATAAGGAAGTTATGTACTCACCATAACGTTCCATGTTTGTTGTCCAGTATCTCACCTTCATTCTTGCCTCCCTCACATCCATTCCCCCCTCCTGGAGGATCTAGAGGATTTTACAGTTGGGAAATATGGTCCGAGTCCCTTCTTGCCTCTTTACCTTTATAATAAATATATTTCATAAATTTTTCCTTTCTGTATGTTAGCATCCTCTAGGGAGTACTCTCTCAAATAAAATCTGGGGAACAGCCGCTAAACATCATGGGATAGGTTGTAGCCTTGAGCCAGTTGAAGCTCTCGAGCTTTAGTATGCGGCTGAGTCGGAGCCAAGGTTTGGCTCCAAACTCAACCAGCAAGAATGAAGGCGAGATACTGGGCAACAAACATGGAACGTTATGGTGAGAACATAACTTATTTTTATGTGTGTATGTGGTCTGACTGACCACCATTAAAGGTTGAGTTGGTTTGCTGCCTCTGAGATTGCAGACATATGGGAAGATGGCCTTGTGATTGGCCTTGGTGAATGTCTCAAATTTGTACTCATAGTTAGCCTTACAGTAATCCACCTGTGACCTTATATGCTTGTTCAGACAGTGGCTGACATGATGCCAGGTTGGTGCCTGCTTCTACTTTGCCCTGTACAGCCAGTATAGGGACCAAGTCTGGTTTGTGTATTGCTGTTGTCCAGCAAAGGGGATTACTCTACTTTGGTGGAGGCAGGTTTTACAAGTAAGGTTTTGCTGAGTACATACAGTTATGTAGGTGTTCATATAGCTGTTTGTAGTAGGCATGGACACAAAGTCATGACACAGTTGGACACCTCCAATTTCAAACTGATAATCATGCTTATTGTAGTACCCATGGCTGTGTCAGGGCAATGCAACAACCAGTAGCTGTAGAAATATCACTCTGTTGGATGCACAGTAACTAAGATTACACGTGTACATTTACAGCTTAATTAACTGACATTTTGCATCCCATGTCTGTTGTTATGAGGCAGGCAGATACACCTACTCATACTGACATGTGCACAGGTAATACTGATATACATTTCTGTTCTATGTCAGAATGGCACACTGTATTCACACTCTTGCTGCCCAGTCATCCCTCTTAACCTGTTAGAGCAGGACATCTGTAGGATGCCACACATACATGGGGGCAATGGGACAACATTAGTGACACCGTCTTAATATTGCTGTAACACACTTGAGTCATTCACTAGCACAGTAGCCTTTGCATTGACAGGCATACCCTGGAGGATGTCCAACACTCATATGGCAGGAAGAGAGGAGAAAGGCTAGGAGTGTGGTAGTGAGGGTAAGAACTTTTAATGTTGGCAGTATGACTGGTATAGGGACAGAGCTAGCTGATATGATGGCCAGGGGAAGGGGTATATTTTGTGTGTGCAAGAGACCAGATGGAAGGGGAGTATAGCTAGGTTTATGGGAGGCAGGTCACAATTGTGCTATCATGTTATGGATGGGAGGAGAAAGGGGGTAGGGGGTTCTCCTGAAGGAACAGTATGCCAAGAGTGTTTTTGGAAGATGACATGAGTGTCTGATAGAGTGGTGTTTATGAAGCTGGAAACTGATGGTGTAATGATGACTGTTGTTAGTGCATATGCCACGCAAGTTGGTTGTGCGGTAGATGAGAAAGAGAAATGTGAAGTCAGTTGGATGACGTGGTGATGATTGTACCCAAGGGTGACAGAGTGGTGATTGCAGTAGATTTCAATGGGCATGTTGGTGAAGGGAACAGAGGGGATGGGGAAGTGATGGGTATATATGGTGTTAAGCAAAGGAATGCAGATGATGAGATGGTAGTAGATTTTGCAAAAAGGATGGCCATGGCTGTGGTGAATATGTACTATAACATAAGGGAGGAGCATAGGGTGACATACAGGAGTGGAAGAAGATGCACACAGGTGGAATATATCCAATGTAGGAGGGCCAGTTTGAATGAGGCTGGCAACTGTAATTGGTGACAGGGGAAAGTGTATTTAGGCAGCATAGGATGTTAGTCTGTAAGATGACATTGGTGATCAAGAAGAGGAGTGTGAGGGCAGCACCAAGAATCAAATGCTGGGAACTGGAAAAAGGTTATTGTGAGGTGGAGTTCAGGGAAGAGTTAAGACAGGCACTGGATGGCAATGAAGATTTACCAAATATCTGGGTAAGTACAGCAGAGTTAATAAGGGAGACGGCTAGAAAGGTGCTTGGTGTGACATGTGGATGGAGGAAGGAGTACAAGGAAACCTGGTGGTGGACTGAGGAAGTACAGGACAGTATACAGAGAAAGAAGTTGAGGAAGAAGGAGTGGGATTATCAGAGAGATGAGAAAATTAGACAAGAGTATAAGGAGATGAGGTGCATGGCAAAGAGAGAGGTGGCAAAGGCTAAGGATGAGGCATATGACAGGTTGGACACTAAGGAGGGATGAAAGGACTTGTACTGATTGGCTAGACAGAGGGACTGAGCTAGGAAACGTACAGCAGATAAAGGTGATAAAGGATAATGAGGAATACGTACTCACAAGCGAGAGGAGTGTGTTGAGCAGATGGACAGAGTACTTTGAGAGGCTGAGGAATGAAAAGAATGAGAGAGAGAAGGTTGGATGATGTGGGTATGGTGAATCAGAAAGTGCGACGGTTTACCAAGGAGGAAGTAAGGATAGCTATGAAGAGGATGAATACTGGAAAGCCTGTTGGTCCACATGACATACCTGTGGAAGCCTGAAGGTGTTTAGGGGAAATGGCAGTGGTGTTTTTAACCACATTGTTGAATGATATATTGGAAAGTGAGAGGTTGCATAAGTAGTGGAGAGAAAGTGTTTGGGTACCATTTTAAGTATAGGGTTGATGTGCAGAGCTGTAGAAACTACAGAGGGACAACATTGATCAGTCACAGCATGAAGTTATGGGAAAGAGTAGTGGCAGCTAGGTTAAGCAGGGGGGTGATGAGTAGTGGTCAGCAGTATGGTGTCATGCCAGGAAAGAGCACTACAGATGTGATGTTTGCTCTGAGAGTGTTGCTGGAGAAGTACAGAGGAGGTCAGGAGTTGCTTTGTGTCTTTCTGGACTTAGAGAAAGCATATGACAGGGTGCCTAGAGAGGAGTTGTGGTATTTGTATGAGGAAGTCATGAGTGGCAGAGATATATGTAAGAATGGTACAGAATATGTACAAGGGTGGTGCGACAGTGGTGATGTCTGCAGTGGAAGTGACGGATGCATTTAAGGTGGAGGTGGGATGACATCAGGGATCAACTGTGAGCCCTTTCTTATTTGCAATGGTGATGGACGGGTTGACAGACAAGATCATACAGGAGTCCCTGTTGACTATGATGTTTGCAGATGACATTGTGAACTGTATTGAGAGTAGGGAAAAAAATTAGGAGAACCTGGAGAGGTGGGTATATGCTCTAGAGAGGAGAAGAACGAAGGTCAGCAGGACTAAGACAGAATATTTGTGTGTGAATGAGAGGGAGGATAGTGGAATGTTGAGGATGCAGGGAGTAGAGTTGGCAAAGATGGATGTATTTAAATGAGTGGGATCAACACTTCAGAGTAATGACGACTGTGGAGGACAGGCAGGATGGAAAGGGTGAAGAAGAGTGTCAGCAGTGATTTGTGACAGATGAATAACAGTAAAAGTGAAAGGGAAGGTCTACAAAAAGATAGTGAGACCAGCTATGTTATATGTGTTGGAGACAGTGGCACTGACAAAAAGGCAGGAATCAGAGCTGGACATGGTGGAGTTGCAGATGTTAATATTTGCGCTGGGTGTGATGAGGGTGCACAGGATTAGCAATGTGTATATGAGAGGGTCAGCCCATGTTGGATGGTTTTGAGACAAAGCCGGAGAGGCAAGATTACATCAGTTTGAACATGTGCTGAGGAAGGATGCTGAGTATATTGTGAAAAGGATGGTAAGGATGTAGCTGCCAGGTAGGAGGGAAAGAGGAAGGCCTCAGATAAGGTTTTCGGATGTGGTGAGAGAGGACATGCAGGTGGTTGGTGTGAGAGAGCAAGATGCAGAGGACAGGCAGAAATGGCAATAGATGATCCACTGTGGTGACCCTTAACAGGAACAGCCTGAGGAAAAAGAAGGAGATGTTGTAATGTCAGTCTTCACAGATTTGCCAAGGATTTGCCAGATATAATACAACTGTATGAGTAAATGACTGGAAATATAAGGCACACATATGGTCAGTGTGCATAACACTGGACAGTTAAATGGTGTGAGCTCAGTATATCACATGCAGTTCAACACACACATCTGCAACAGTACTTTACTATGCAAATACCATGTATAGGTCTCTCACATTTCTGAGATGAGAAGTATATCATAGTTGTATTCACAAGTAAGATATGGATATGTACAACATCCCAGTACCTGGCCTAGCATTGTCAAAGTCAGTCTTGTTCAACACACACTCCAGTAGTAGTCATATGTGAGCCATCCTTTCCTGGGGTGACTCAGGGGCCTGACCTATGATCTATGTCACTGCAGACAGACCGAGGTGCTATGGTCATAGATTCTGATCAGCAATATATCAGTACACCATGTTGTGTTGAGACATATATGTTAAACTGCCTATTTCCTATTCTTACATACCCCCTACTGCAGTCCATTACATGCTTACTTGTTTGACATACCTATTTTTTTTCAAGTGTAGGTGGTTATATCCTGCTTGTTTTTTTTTATTTATTTTCACTGTTTCTCTCTCTCAGATGTAGGGTGTACATCTGTTTTGCAAAGGTACCAGCTTGCCTTTTGTAGGTAATGCTCATGAGCAGCTGATGGCCTGTGCACCAATTGGTGTCTCCCACTTGCTAATTGCATGCAGAGCAGCTGTGTTGCTATTCATATAGCCAATGGCATGGCAATATACTCCTGTAATTGAGTACTTCATGTGGGGGTTGGCCCTTTTCCTTGTTAGTGAGGAGGACTTCATGAAGGTGTTTGAACAACAGCATCACAGAGGGTATTTGAGAAAACCCATTACAACCCAAACTGTGGAGACAGGCCAACAAAATGGTGGTGAATGTTCCAGACATAGGGACAGAATGTACGTATTGCTGTTATACATTTGCATTAATGCTTGTCTAACAGGGTTTGTGTGGACATGGAGTTTCTGTGTGATTTTAACTCTGACAGTGTTATGTGTTTGACATAACTCTCAAGTGTAGAGCTATCCGCCGAATGGACAGAGGTTTGCCTGTTGTGTTTGGTCTGTTTCCCAGACAGTTGTTGTCCTTGGCAAATCAGTAGCATACTCTGGGGATTGCAATCAGTAAATGCCAACATCCATTCTTGTTTCTGACTTCATATCCCTTAGAAAAGATATGTTACAACAAACCCTGTAACACCAGCAACTTTCTCAGTGTATAACAGCAGTATTTCAAATATGCAGCTGTTTTGGGGGGGTCTGCCCTCCAATTACATCCGGCTTTGTCCAAATGTCATGCAGTAAGAGGTTGATAGGTATGGTCTATCATTATTTAGTGTTGTCATTCCTGATATCATCCCAGTGATGTTATGGAATCCCACACATGTTGTGGGGTAGAGGCCATAAATATGAGGGCAAAGGCTGGACAACATGCGGAACTCTGTACAGTCAAGAGGTCGGTGTATAGAGAACACTCTTAGATGCCCTTGTGACAAATTTTATGTGGGGGAGAGTAAGAATTGTTTTAAAATTAAGCTGTTAGAACATGTGAGCGATATTACTAATAAGAAAGAAGACAGTTCTATAGATGTACATTTTAATAAATCTCATCATGAGGACAGTAGTGTGTTACAAGGGACTTTTTTGGAAAAAGTCTGTTTCTCAGTTTGATTGGACAGTTATAAAAGAACAATTGTTATATAAAGAATAAATTCATATTTTTAAATTTGATACTTTATCCCGTAGGGAGTTAAATGAGGAGTGTAATTGGAGGCTGTGTATTTAAATATGTAATTAAGTGTTAATTGCTTATTGTATTTAAGGCAAGTATTTCTTGTAATGTTTTACTACTGAGTATATTAAATTTGTTTGAATTACTGGCTGGTTGTTTTTCTGTTTACTATCTTCAGTCATTTTAGTTGTTTTGTTAAGAGGTCAGTGTATGTCTGGCCATTGTGTATGGCCTATCATAATTTTGTAGCAGCGTACTGTTTATTTATTTGTTGGACTGTGTAGGGGGGCAGATGTCAGTGGCATGGGTCCTTTTGTATCCAACTGTGCATGCTGCTCCAGTTATGGGTGGTCTATCAGCAGTATATGTTTGTATGGGCATTTTGAGACATGTCCCATACCACCCCACAATTCCGGCTACACTGTGACCTGGCACCGTATATGTAGGGGTATTGTGTGACTCTCATTGAGGATATATCTGTCCACACAGCCGTTATACTGTAGTATTTGATAGGCTTACCAGTATGTAGCTGTGACTGTGGTGCAACTGGTTATGTGAATGGAATTTCACACCGGTGTCTGTTTGTCAGTACAGTTCCATCGCTGTAGTAGCTAATGCATATGTAATTCTCCAAAGGTTGTGTTGGGGTAGTGATGTGTTGTCCTGACTGTATTTTGGATCGTACTTGGTAACATGCTTGTCAGCTCAGTGTAGTTTCCCTAATGTTACATAGCTGCGCTCATAGGTCTCAACCCTCCAGGTATTCATAGGATGTACAGTTGTCTGCCTCATATATTTGGTCTGGTTCCCATGACAGATGTGTATTGCTGGCAATTCAGTGGGATGATGTGTGGAATGTACTCATTACATAATAAGAGGCAACTGATTTTTCAGACATCTGATATTGCATTCAACATATGTTAAGACAGATGGTGTTACTGCGGCATCTTATGCAGTTTATCTACCCAATTATTTCCAGTGTGTCCCTATTTCCACACCCTGATCCACCCACTTTGTCTGGCTTAGTCCAGACTCCTTGTACTGAGGTATTCTGAGGTATGACAGTGCTGCATGTTATAGGAAATATTTAACAAAAAAAATGTTTTATATATATATATATATATATATATATATATATATATATATGTATACACACACACACATACATACATCTCAGTATTTATTGCTAATATATCTATATATTGTTATACACACACACACACACACACACACACACATATATATATATATATATATATATATATATATATATATATATATATATATATATATATACATTTTATTTATATATATATTTGTAAATACCAATCATTAATGATTACACAGTGTCCATTCCATAAGGTAAACTGACTCTACTGCATGATATGTTTGAAAAAACACCCTAAATCCTAGGTTAAGATGGCCTAATGGCAGATTGCTGTGACTATGGTGTACTGGCTCTTGGGTTCAAGATCTGCAAGGGCTGTTTATTTTGTTGCTGGGCAGAACAGAGGGTGATGGAGACAGAGTGATCAAGGCACTATTAAGCAGTTGCAAGTGGGTTTGCGCGGGTTTACATGACGCTAAGCGATGTCAACGGGTCTATATTGCATCATCGACAGAGCTAAATATCGAATGTACTTGCGTCGACACATATACATCGACCGCTAATTATAGCGAACATTATAAATAGCGAAACTGAAAACATCAAAAAATTTTGTTTGGCCAACAGCATCAACCTGGTGTGATATACACAACGTAAATATACCTCGCACCGTAGGTGAATAATAACGTTCCTAAAGTGAAATAAAACACACTACCCTTCCTTATATTGTGATTTCACCTATGAATGTTATACAACTCTTGACACAAACAGAAATAACTAAAATAATAACATTACAGAAAAGCATGAATAAGTGTAACATACTAAACCCGTGCAGTGGCGTGTAAGCAATCAATATAAAGTGTAGTCGTTCCATGTAACTACGACTTGCATACAAAGTACATTACACTTTCAATAATATAGCTACAGCACGCAAGCAGCAGCAGTATTTCCTAGATTTCATCACCTTTTCTAGATTATATAAGTAACCATCCACTACCAACATGTCCTTGTTTTTTTGACATTTTACTGTGAGGTAACTATTACCTATCACACCAGGAGCTGTCAGCGTATATGTAGCCATTGTTAAGGATACGGATTGCCATACACACATTTTTCTTCCGCATCACTCCTGCTTTTAGCACTTCCGGTTATGAGTGTGTTGTAAAAGTTTACTACGTGTCTTTGCTATATATAAATACAGATTATTTTATACAGAGTTCCTTTGTAAAAGTGTAACGTATGATGTTATGTGATCCTATCTCGCCTACATTCTGACTGATGGGTTCGGAGCCGATCCCTCGGCTCCGACTCGGCACGCTTATGCCAAAGAGCGAAGTCTCTTATTGGCTGAGCTTATTATATCCCAGGATGCACCACTACCAGTCCCCCAGATCTCGTTTGCCGCTAACCTGCGAAGACGTGGTCTCGAGCTGGCTGAGCTGAGTAGTTATTTTTTGACTAACTTTTCTGTCAGTTTTGCTGTTTTCTTTCAAAAAAAGCTGTTTTAACAGCTATTCTTACATTGTTGTGTGGTTGGTTTGAATTTCTTGTGAAATTTTGTTGTGTGACTGGGTTGTGTTTGGTAGGCCCCTTTCATCTAGGGCCTTCCCGGTTATTCAACCCTTCTATATTTTATATATAGTAAAAGGCTTTAAAGTTTTTGGTAGCTGTTTGTTCTTACAGGGTTTCAAAGTCCCCTGTCATTTGCGAGTGATAACTGTAAGCCTATACTTAGGGCAGTAATTGTATTTCTTCCAGTCAGATTACTGAAATTCCCCATAATGTCTCAGAATCCTAGGCCTTCGGGCTTTAAAAATGTGTAAAATGTAGTTTCAAAATGTCCATCACGGACGATCACTGCTCTGTGTGTATTGCTTAGGGCAAAACATTTACAGGAATCATGTAGCGTATGTCACGCTTTTTCCTCAAGGGTCCTCCAGGAGAGGAAAATAAATTAATTCTTAAGGGATTAATTAAACCTTCTTCGAAGAAGCTTTGGCATCCTCTCCTTCTCCGCCAAAGAAAGGGCGCCGTCGGTTCCGACCAGTCCGCCGGATCCGACCGCTAAGAAACATAGGCAGGCCTCTCCTTCGGCTCCAAGGACTTGGAGCCGAGGTCAAACGTCTGCCTCGATGCCACCAGTATCGACTCCTCTGGCTTCGAGCCGATGGCTGGGGCATCGAGGCGGGTCACCTTCGGCTCCACTGCTCTCGAGCCGACAAGGTTGCCCGCTCAGACACTTCCTCCTCGGCGCGAAGCCCACCTCGGCACCGATGGAATCTGGTATGTGTATTCCTCGGCACCGATACTCATCGAGTCGCCTCGAGCCGGTCCCCTAGCCCTTTGGGGCCGTTGGAGAGGCCGTCTCGAACCCGTTCTGTTTCCTCTCGGTCTTGAGGATGTCAGATTCTGATATAGACAGGGTGCTCCAAAGACTGTTCCAGTCTCCAGTCTTCCAAAATTTGTTTCGTTCCGACCCAGTTGGCTTCGGAGCCGATGACCTTGGTCCACCCATTGCCATTCCTCCTCCGACTGCTTGCTCCGTCCGGAGCAGGTGCTGTTGGAGCCGGTGGAGATCTCAGGGTCGGCTCGACCCTTACTCCAACCCGGCCTTCGGGTCCGAGTTTGGTATCGCGGACTTCTTCGGCTGGACCGGGGTGATGTTTGGGACCTATGCTTCGGTTCCGAGCCTCCCCTCGGTGCTTCCGGCTGCGGGACTTCCGTCGGCTATCACGGCTCGGGACCGGACACTCCCAGGATTCTGGGGTCCGGCTTTCAGAGCCATGAGGAGTGCCTTGGCCAAGTCCTCTTGCCATCTCTCCGGCTTTACCGGCACCTTCCTGGGTGTGGAGACTGGGTCTTTGGCAGTTCCCTGTCCGTAGTCAGCGGAGCCCGGGGCCTGAGGTTACCCCCAGTGGGGTTCCCCTCCTCCTGAGGGTTCTTCGGAGTTGTCTTCGGAGGAACCCCCAAGGAAGAGATCGTGCAAGAGGAAGCACGTGGACTCCCGAGTCTATTACATCAGACACTGATCTGGATGATGCAGAGGGGTCCCAGTCGCCCTCGGATGATGTCTCATTTGCAGACATCTTAGAGATCCTCAAACAACGAGGCTGGATATCCAAACCCCCTCTGCTGACGAGTCAGTGCTCCTCAAGGCCTTTGGGGCTCAGCCCTCCGCCTCCTGGGTGTCTCCGCCCTTTGACGAGCTTCTGGATTTGGTTTGTCGAAGGGCGTGGGAACATCCAGATACCGTGGAACCAGTCCCTTCTCGTCCAAATAAATTCTTGTCTGCTCCCCCCGAGAAGGAGTTCCTCACTAAAGGCGTGGCTGTAGATGCCATGGTGGTGGCATCTGCTACACAACAGGACGTGGCAGAGGCTTCAACGTCTGTCCATCCTCCTAATAAGGAGTCTAGGAGTATGGACAGGTACGGAAGCACCCTGACTTCAGCGGCCTTTACTTTAAGGTCTCTGAATTATTTGGCACATTTTACCAGGCTTCAGAGGGATCTGGTCAAGGAGTTGTCAGATTCCCTGGTAACCTACCTGAGCAGCTAGCCCAGTCGGTTAGCTCTCAGTTGGCTATCCTTACGTCAATTTCTAACTCGTCCATGAGGCTCATTTCCTATGCGGCCGAAGGGCGGTAGAGCGGCAGGCACAGGCGTGGCTCACGGAGACAAGCCTGGCTCCGCTTGTGTCAGTTCGGAGGCCTTCAAGTCTTCCTTCGCCGCCGCTCCCTTTGATGGGTCCTCATTGTTTGGACCCAAGGTTAAAGACACCCTTACCCGCTGTGAGCAAGAGGGAAAACTTTATCTGCCGTAGGTGCCGTTATTCCACTCCCTTTCGGCCTTACCCCAAGGCTAAAGGAGGTGGGAAAATGTGGTTCCGCAAATCTCGCAAGTTTTTCTCCTATCTGCAGGAAGATTCCCTTCCAGAGGCAGAGGACGGGAAATTTTTCAGGGAGACGCCGTCCCAGAGGCGGCAGAGGGCCCGCAATTCTGGAGACCATGAGTCCTTTCGTGGCTCTTCAGCCTCCCACACGTCATGAGGGATTGCCCGGCTGTGCTGCTCGAGCCAGTCGGGTGTCGTTTTGCCAAGCACCTAAAAGCCTGGGAGTCAATCACTCAGGACAGATGGGTGCTTCGGATCATTGCCGGAGGTTACACCATCCCATTCACATACTCGCCCCCACCGTCCAAAAGAATCCCGGACCCTCCACCCAGTCAAAGGGAAATGGCAGCCGCAGAAGCTTTAAAGCTGCTAGAAAAGGGAGTCATCCAACCGGTCCCCACAGACCAGATCGGATCAGGAAATTACTCCAGGTTCTTTTTAGTGCCAAAAAAGACAGGGGACCTGAGACCAATATTAGATCTCAGCAGACTGAACCAATCCGTCACGAAATCCAAATTCCGAATGGTCACGTTACAATCCATTCTCCCATTGTTGGAGAAGGATGTTTGGATGTGCTCCATAGACCTCAAGGACGCCTATTATCACATACCGATACATCAGGCGTCCAGGAGGTGTCTGCGCTTCAGCCTGGGAGTCAGTCATTACCAATTTTGCGCTCTGCCCTTTGGTCTCACCACAGCCCCCAGGGTGTTCACCAAGTGTTTGGCAGTAGTGACGGCTCACCTGAGAAGTCTTGGATTCCAAGTGTTTCCCTATCTCGACGACTGGCTCCTGACTGCCACCACCAGGCATCTACTAATGGACAACCTCAAAGCCACCATCTCCCTGGGTATTTCCCTGGGGATTACATTCAATTGGTCAGTCTGTCTTGCTGCCCTCTCAACGCATAAAGTTTATAGGAGCAGAGATAGACTCAAGATTGATGCGCGTCTTTCTTCCTGCCGAAAGGATCCAAACTTTACAGGGCCAAGTTCAAGCTCTGATCTCGAGATCCAAAGCCCCAGCCAGGATGGTTCTTCAAGTTTTAGGCTCAATGTCTGCCACGGTTCTTTTAGTTCCTCTGGCAAGATTACACATGAGGATTCTTCAGTGGCTCTTGTCAACTCAATGGTCCTTTCAGGATCTTCCCCTCAATCATCACATCATGATTACGGAAATATGCAAAAGGGACCTTCGCTGGTGGCTTCAGACATCCAATTTGGATCAAGGAAAACCCTTTGTTCTCCCTCCAGTGGTTACCCTGACGACAGATGCCTCCCAGATAGGGTGGGGGCATTGTCTGGGCAGGCTAGTTCAGGGCTCCTGGCTTCCAGGCGAAGCTCTTCTCCACATCAACGTGTTGGAGATGAGGGCTGTACTTCTATCCCTACAAGCCTTACACAAGTTTCTTCCTCAGGGCATCATCGCCATCCACACAGCCAACATGTCGGTGGTTTGGTATCTGAACAGACAAGGAGGGACCAGATCATACCGCCTTTGCAGAGAGGCCATGAGAGTGTGGGAATGGGCTGTAGCTACCAACCGCTTTTTGGTAGCGACCCACATCCCAGGAAAGTCAAATATATTGGCAGACAAATTGAGCAGGACAATTCTCTCTCCTCACGAGTGGTCTCTAAACCACACAGTAGCAGCTCAGGTTTTCAGGAGATGGGGACGCCGTGCTGCGACCTATTTGCAACTCCACTGAACACCAAGTGCCAAAGGTTCTTCTCCTTGATCCCACATCAGGGAGTACCAGCCATGGATGCTCTAGCACAACCTTGGCCAACAGGGCTACTTTATGCCTTTCCTCCAATTCCGCTTCTTCCCAGAGTTATTCAAAAAGCTTCTCAACTGGGGTCTTCAATGATACTGATTGCCCCATACTGGCCTCGTCAGGTATGGTTTCCCTACCTGAAGAAGCATGCAGTGGACGATCCGTGGACTTTAGACCTAATTCGGACTTGTTAATCCATCAGTCGGGACATCGGCATCAGTCCCTTCAATCTTTGAATTTGACAGCTTGGCTCCTCCACTTCCGACTTTAGTTAGAAGGCACAAACTAGACCCGGAAGTTGTTCACATTTTATCTTCGGCCCACAAACCCACCACTAACAAATTGTACCTTAGTAAGTGGAAGAGGTTTGCTATCTGGGCTCAACTCAAGGGCTTAGACCCTATCACTGCTCCTGTCCCAGAGGTCTTGAAATTCTTAACATCCCTGTTTAATCAGGGATCTTCTGTCTCAACTATTAAAGTCCAACTAGCGGCTATCTCTAAATTCCACGAATCCATGGATCCTCCTTTGATGAGCTGCAGACTATGCAAAACTTTCATTAAAGGTGCAAGCCTATTAAGACCCCCAGTTTTTCATCCTGCACCTCCGTGGGATCTTGATTTGGTGCTTCGCATTAACATCTCCCCTTCGAACCGGCTGCTACATGCGAGTTAAAATATCTGTCTTGGAAAACTGCCTTCTTAGTTGCAATTACTTCTGCAAGAAGAGTTTCAGAGCTTCAAGCCCTGTCTATTAAGCCACCGTACTTGATTTTCCACAAGGATAGAGTATCACTTAGGCCTAATCCATCCTTTGTCCCAAAGATCTGTTCTAGTTTCTGCCTACAACAATCTCTAGAGCTACCAGTTTTCTTCCCAAAATTCTCCAATGAAGCAGAATACACTCTTCATAAATTGGATGTTCACAGGCAATTACGCTTCTATTTAGACAGGACTCAGCAACTTCGTAAGTCAGACCAGTTGTTTGTGTCCTTCTCAGATAATAAACGGGGCCAAACCATCACAAAAGCTACTATCTCAAAATGGATCAGAGTTTGCATAACTCAGGCTTATTCTTCTTCGAATAAGCAACTTACAACATCTATCAAAGCTCATTCTACCAGAGCTATGGCTACTTCTATAGCTTTTCATTCCAAGCTCGCTATATCGGAAATCTGTGCTGCGGCTACTTGGTCCAATCCGCACACTTTCATTTCCCACTACAAATTGGATGTGGCATCTAAAGGACGAGCATCATTTGGTTCCACGGTACTCAGGAGTGTTTTCCAGTGAGCCACCCAGGATTCAGGTGCTAGGGACGCTGTCCCATCAGTCAGAATGTAGGCGAGATAGGATCACATAACATCTTTTAGTTATGTACTCACCATAACTTCAGATGTTTGGGATCCATCTCGCCTACATTCCTAATACCCACCCTCCTTCCCCCTGCCTTGGAGATCAGAAGAGATTGAACGGTTTTGAGTTCTACTGTTTTATCTTGTTTCATCTGACGATGTTATATAAGCAGGGTATGCATGTGTGCATGTATGCGGACAAACTAGATCTGGGGGACTGGTAGTGGTGCATCCTGGGATATAATAAGCTCAGCCAATAAGAGACTTCGCTCTTTGGCATAAGCGTGCCGAGTCGGAGCCGAGGGATCGGCTCCGAACCCATCAGTCAGAATGTAGGCGAGATGGATCCCAAACATCTGAAGTTATGGTGAGTACATAACTAAAAGATGTGAATATCAAGTACAGTTATTGTCAATAACTAGTGTAGGTGTGTCCTGCTGTAGATGGTGTATTACGTCACTAATGTACGTGCTTTGGCCAACTATGCTTTTTCGATGTTATGTTTTTCAGTGTTAATGTTGTTCGCTTTTTATACGGTTCGCTGTTTATGTGTCGACGTAAGTAGATTCGATATTTAGCTCTTTCGATTATGCAATATAGACCCGATGCCAACACACAGTTAAACCAATAGGCGCTTCACCCATGTAGGCTTCACTTAATGACGCTTACCAGTGCGCAAATCTGTTTAGCTGAGCTATCTGCTGCTTAGAATTCACATTTGAGCCATGCTTAAACCTGTTAAGCATAGCTGAGCATTGGTAAACATTGCTTAAATTCCATTCTTAGAAAATAGCAGAGTAATTACTTCAATTAGTAAGAATATATGATTTCCTTTACATAACATGTCTCTATGTGCTGTCATTACAGTAACAAGGAGTATGACTATACTGTATGGGACACTTGGGTATACATGTGTGGTTTCACCTGTTATATGCACTCACACTTCCATGTTAGACTAGCTACAGTACCCTGATTGACAAAAATCATTTACCACATATTTCACTTTTAAAACAGTACGTTTAACACTGGTTTTCCATTTAAAATTGGATGCCTGTTGTACTCAAGCCATGCATCCCAGCATGCAAAGCTGGGACTCTGAGCACTGCACTTTCCTGTTCTGGGGATTTGAGCTATATAAGTTTATGTGTCTCCTATTGGGTATTAATATATTATTATATTAACTGTAGAGTATTGTGTTTTTTTGGCCATGTCATTGAGGACTACTGTCATGTAATAATGGCATACATCACAGTTTCAGACTTCTATCCTTCAGAACATTCATGCTAATGCATAACCTGTTTTCTATCTACTTTATGTCTGTCCTCTGTGCAGATGGGATGACACCGGTGCTCAGGCTGTGGTAGACTACACTGCAGAATGTGTCTGAGAAGCTATGCCTGTGTTCATGTAGGATGCAGCTAGGAAGAGTATTAGACCTATGGAGACCTTTATGTGTTTCCTTTGAGACTGCATTACAGACCTGTTTTGTGATCATGAGGGTAGGGAGGCAGGTGCTGTACATGCACATGTGTACCTATGGGGGGACAAGGGGGATGGTGATTATACGTCACCTGTCTGCAGCCGGTCGCCTATATCCTTCATGTGGGCCTTGCCCATTTTCTTTGCCTGTGCAAGGAACATTACAGAGGTGTGGGGGCTACAGCTTCACAGACAGTAGGTGAGAATACTACAGAGGATAGGACATGCGTGGACAGCCCAACAACATGGGGGACAAAGCTCCAGAATTGGGTACAGATTGTATGTCATTAGTGCTGTTAAACACATGGAGGGTTGCTAGATTGACACAGTTCATCTGGACATGCATTTACTGAGTGACGACGTCTGACAGTTATATGTCTCTGACATACCTCTCAACTGGCATGCTGTCCACAGACTGGCCAGATGTTTGCCTGTTATGTTTGGTCTGTTCCCCAGACAGCAGTTGTCCTTGGAAAATCAGTAGGGGACACTGGGGAATGCAGTCATTAAATACTAACATCCAATGCTATTACTGACTTCATATCTCTCAGAAAGGATATATTACAACAAATCCATTAACACCAGCAACCCTCTCAATGTATAACAGAAATATGTCCAGTATATGCCTGTGTTTGGGCCTCTGTCCCCAAGTTATGTTGGGTTTTGTCCAGATGTCATGCACTAAAAGTCTCACAGGTATTTAGTATAATTATGTATTTCCTTCATTCCTGCTACTATCCCAGTGATATAGTAGACCCACAGACATGTTATGGGGAAGAGGCCATAGATATGAGTCCTGAGCCTGTACATTCTGAGGTAAATCATACATTTAAGATGTCTCTGTATGTCTGGCCATTGTTAACAGACTATCAGGATTGTGTAGAAGTGTATCGGGTACATGTTATTTGGGCTGTGTAAGGAGGGGGTACATGTGAGTGTCATGGCCCCTTTCTATCTGACTGTGCATGCTGTTCCGGTTTCTGGTTCCCTGTCAGCTGTTAAATGTTTGTATGGGCATACCGTGACATGTCCCGTAACACCTCCAGATTCTCAGTACACTGTGGCTTGGGGCAGTATATGTAGGGGTAATGTGTGTGTGGAAACAGGATATGTGTGTTCACACTGTCATTATAGTGCAGTGTTCAGTTTGCTTACTGGTATGTCACTATGATTGTGGTGCAATTGTTTGTGGGTATGCACTTTCACACCAGTGTCTGTTTTGCACTGGTATTATATCCCTGTAGTGCCTGTTATATTTGCAAATGCAGTGTGCAGCCACAGAGCTGGATTTGGGTAGTGTTATGTCAGTCTGCTTGTATTTTGGATGGTGCTTGGTAGCTTAGTGCAGTTTCCCTACTGTTGTATTATGTCCACATATTTGTAGGATATACCATTGTCTGGCCAATACCTTTGGTCTGGTCCCAATAACTGTTGTGTATTCCTAACGCATCAGTGGAATAATGTGGAAATTGGGGTCAATAACTAATGAAAAGCAATTGAGTCCCAGACCTGTGATATTTCAGTCAATATATGTTAGGACGTACAGAGTCAGTGCATCAACTTTCTCAGCTTATCTACTCACGTATTTTGGATACATCTCTATTGTCATGCCTTTGTTCCCCCACTTTGTCAGGCTTAGTCCAGATTCATTGTACTAAGGGGTTCTGAACGTACCTCTCCACTGCCAGGCTTTTCAGAGAATGTCCAGATGTTTGGTCCATGCTTTGGTTCTGTTCCACAGTTTATTTGTATTTGTATGGTAAATCACTGTGATGATCCAAGGATTTATGTCAGTGAATAATGACATAACATGTCAGTTCCCATCCTCATATCCGTCAGATGTTTCTGCTGAAACGCACCCTCTTGCTGTACAAATGTTTGCTTATGACAGCAATATTTGGAATATGTCCCTATTTGTGGCCCATTCCCCCCCCCCCCACTTTGTACAGCCTTTGTACAGGTTTCTTGCACTAAGAGGTTGATAGGTATGGTCCTGAGGTATGGCTGCACTGCATGTTATATAAATACATGTATATATATATATATATATATATATATATATATGATTTATATATATATATATATATATATATATATATATATATATATATATACTTCCTTTCATATATTTATATATGTATATGTTATGTATATTATGTATCTACATTTTCATATATATATATATGGCAGTAGAAAAATAACTTGAGTATGTTGGATTCTAACAAAACTGGTTGCCTGTTTAAAATACATTTTATTTTGTAATAATTTTCTAGATGCTAGTCTTACCACAGTGTTCACAGCCTACCTGGTACCACACCATTGAACACTCAGCTGAGGATCACAGCAGTTAAACATTGTAAAATACCCTCGCTAAATTATTTTTCTCTCCTATCCCCTTACATGTAGAAATGTAATACTTGTAAATTATCTTCTCCCTGATTCTAAATTAAAGTTTTATACTAAAGACTTCTGCCATATTGATGCAGGTCAGTTGATTGTTTTTTTTTTTTTCTGGCTTACCTCCTTGCCTTCATTTACAGGGCCTGGCTCAAACCGCTCCGTTCACCCTTGCTTCGCTCGGGCTCACTCCACTCCCCTACCTTACCCCCATTCTTACCCCCCCGTACATTACATTTATACTTAACTAGGCAACTCCCCTTCCTTTGACCCATTCTCCCCTCTCCCATTTCCATAACATCACTTCCACACTAACGGCCTCTCCATCTACTCTCACCCACCATGGCTCCTATATTACATCATACATTACTTCTCCTATCAATCTCCTTTCTTCTTCTATCACTTACACTTACCACAAACATTTTACAAAGCCTCCATCCCTCTATAACCTCTCCAACCCATATCAATTTCTCCACTCTCAACTCATATTCTGAAATAGGCCCTAGCCTATTTTACACTAACCACATCCTCTTTACTAAATTACATATATTCCATTCCATAGATATTCCATACCTCCCTCACCCTCCAAACTACAACATAACTCACTATCTCTACTCCAAAATTTCTTACTTTACTCTACAACTCTACAACTCTACAACATAACTCACTATCTCTACTCCAAAATTTCTTACTTTACTCTACAACTCTCCTGTGCCATCCCCCTTCTATCATGCTCAGGCGACATTCACCCCAACCCTGGTCCACCTCCCTCCCACTCTCCCAAATACCCTAACACCCCCAGTCGTATCAAATTTATCCACCTAACTAACATTCACTTTCAGAGTATCTGTAATAAAACTACTGAACTTCATGCCTGGCTGTCACAGAATAATACCACTATCCTTGCAGCCACACAAACTTGGCTTAAAACATCCATCCCTGACTCTGAGATCATCCCCCCAATTACAACATAATCAAGTCAGACAGACAAGGAAAAAAAGGTGGTGGCGTAGCTATCGTCTACCCCAGCACCTTCAGCCCATCCCACTATAAATGCCACATTCCCAAATTCCTCATTGCTGAAATAATCTCCTTCCTGGATTCAACCACTCTAAACAGCTCTGTATATCAATTATCTACATCCCTCCTGGAAATAACATTCCTATTCTAGAAGAGTTCCTATCATGGATATCTAATAACATAAAAAAATAAAACTATAATTCTTGGGGACATGAACATTGACTGGGCCTCTATCGCCCATAAGCTCTCCATTTCTAGCATTAATCTGTTTCATATCACACAGCTTATTACCACCAACACTAGATATAATAAAAATAATGGAAGATCCATCCTAGACTGGGTATTAGTCTCTGATCCCACCAAGTACATATCCTCAGGCACTGTGCCCAACTCCTTCGGCGATCATCTCCCAGCCTTTACCATTCGCTGCTGCCCTCACATTTCACAAACCTATACCTTCAGACTAGTACAGAACCTCTCAAAATTTAACCCCACCACCCTAAATACCATCCTGAAAAGCATAAATCGGAACTCCCTTAAATCTCTCTCCTTAGATGATACTCTACAATTTTTTAACAGTACTTTTCTAGAAATTATAGGCAAAATAGCTCCTACCATAACTAAAAGGGTCAAATCCAATAATGCCCCCTGGCGATCAAAAACCACCAAAGAAATCATGTATGTTAGGGACAGAGCTTGGAAACTCTGGCAAAAATCTAGTAACACTACTGACCTCACTCACTACAAGCAGCTCCACAACCAAGTTAAAAAATCTGTGACCAAAGACAAACAGTCCTACTTCTGAACACAGCAATCCTGCAAAACAAAAAAACCCAAACTCTTCCGGTCCTCTATAAACAACCTGCTAACACCTGGTACTAAACCCAACCCCTGCCCATATCCTGACATGGAACCTGAACAAATAGCCAGTCTCTTTAATTCTTATTTCATAGACACTATAGCTAAAATTACAGCGACTTTCTCTCTTCCACTCCCAAACAGCTCTACATCCTCACCATCCCCCTCACCCCAAAAGTGCACCCTCTCAACTCCACCCTACCACTCTCAACACTTGCTCTCCTCAACCCAACTGCATACAACACAACAAACCTTTCACCTCAGTTTATCTCTCACCCATCTCCACTTCTTTTATCAAAAAACTATTGTTAAAGCTAAAACCATGCTCTAATTCAGCAGATAAAATTCCCACCAAATTTCTAAAACTCCCTGCCAACTCAGAGGCATACCCCATAAGCATTTTGATAAATAGATCCTTTCAGGAATCAAATGTCCCCAATGTATGGAAAAAAGCCATAATCTTACCACTACACAAAGGTGGCCCATCCACTGATATTTCCAACTTTCATCCCATTGCTATTCTGTCCCCTCGCTCCAAAATTCTCGAAAAATGAGTACAAAAACAACTCTTAACTTACCTACTGGATAACAATATTCTTTCCTCTACACAACATGGGTTTCATCCAGGCCATAAGACATCCACTGCACTTATCTCCTTCCTTGATAAAATCACCAGTGCTCATAATTCAGGTAAAATAGTGTCAACCATTTTCCTAGACTTATCTAAAGCATTTGACACCATCTCTCACCCTTTCCTCCTCTCCCAGCTATCTGCTATAGGCCTAACATTCCAATTTGTTACCTGGTTCAAAAGCTATCTCTCAAACAGAGAGCATGCTGTCAAATGACATACCTCCATCTCCTCATATCTGTACAATCCAACAGGGGTACCTCAAGGCTCTGTTTTAGGTCCTCTTCTGTTTAATATTTTCATTAACAACCTAAATCATACTACTCAACATGTATCCCTAATCCAGTACATTGTCTGCTCTGCTAAAAATCTTGATATCATACAGAAATCCATCCAAGCAGTATTTACCACAGTCAAAAAATGGCTTCATAAAAATCATCTCTCCTTAAATCCAAAAAAAAAAAAAAAAACAAACTTATGATATTCTCCCCCCAAAAAAAATACCCATTATTGCAGCCTTGAAGTTCAAGCTAGTAACCCATACCAAATTACTGTGGGTAATAATTCATGAAAACCTCAACTTCGACCTTCACATTCAGAATTGTATAAGTAAAGCCCACAAAAAACTTGGGCTACTCTACCATCATAATAAATTCCTCTCCCTCCCAACCTAACAGACTTTAGCCTCATCTTACCTTCTACCATCACTGACCTATGGCGCCCCATTACTTTTAAATCTACAGTCCTCACTACTCACAAAACTAGATTCCTGCTATAACAAGATAGCAAAATTCGCCACCAATAATCGCCAGTCTGTCCACCAGTGTCTAGCCCTCAGACAACTACACTAGCTGGAACTCCCACTGTATCTACTTCTCCTACAGCTTACAGGTGCAGACAAACTAATATACAGGCCCCAAGACTGCCCTGCTCTGAACTCTTTAGTTAGCCTCTATAACCCTATTAGGTGCCTACGATCCGAAAACCAAGTCCTCCTCCAAGTCCACAAACCCAAGCTACCAGTAGGATAATTACTATACTCGTGGAAAATGGCCAAAGCCTGGAATAACCTCCCTCCTACTATCCACTTACAACAAAGCCCTTCTATATTTAAAAAGGAATTACACCTTCATTTTCTATCCAAATTGATTTGTAACTGTTCCACTTCATACTCCACCATCACCTAATTCACCTAATTGTCACATACACTGAATATAGCTTATTCTAACATTGTAAAATCTCAAACTCACACACGGGCTGCAAACTACATTAATTCTGCCTTCAAATTACTTACCCTTAATCACACATTTTTCCTTCCTTCACTCTCCTATACTGTCTAAGTCTCCCCTCTCCTCCTTCCATTCTCCTTTCCTCACACTATTTCTCCCTTCTCTCTGCACTCCCAATCTGTTACATCTGTTCCAATTATGTTACTTTCTTGTAAATATTGTAAATTATTTTCTTCTTCTTGTATTTGTAACAACCATAAACATGCTATTCTATGAAACTGCTCTCTAACATTTAATCAGCCACTTGTTTCTTTGTGATTCCTATACCTGTAACAACTAGAAAACTTATTGTCTATGAATTTGCTCTGTAACATTGTAATCACTCTTCTTATTTTTTTCTCGTTATTTACAAATATGTTAAAATGTTTTGTCTGCAAATGTTAATCACTAACTGTATGGAGCTTTTCTCCCCGGGCCTCCATTGAAAATGGGCTTCCGGACCCAGTGGACTTTCCTGGTAAACAAATGCCAATAGAATAAAATAAAAATAAAATAAAATAAAATGTTTCAACAGCACATCTATGTATATATATATATATATATATATATATATATATATATATGTGTGTGTGTGTGTGTGTGTGTGTGTATACAACACGTGAATGACTCCACAGAGCTTTCTCACTATTGTTGTATGCCTCTATTGCATGATAAGTTTGAAAAAGCAACAGTAATTCCTGCAGCTCAGATAGTGTAGTGGTACATTGCTCTGACTCTAGTGTACAGGGTCCTGGGTTCTAGACTTGGAGCTGATGTTTTCTTCATTACTGTTAAATGACCAGACTGCATGATAAGTTTGAAAAAGCAACAGTAGTTCCCATAGCTCAGATGGTGTAGTGGTATGTTGCTGTGATTGTAGAGCACAGCATCCCAGGTTTGAGACTTAGCAGGTCTGATATTTTGTTGCTGGGCAGAATAAGGACTGTTGGATACAGAGTGATTAAGGCACTTTTAAGCAGTTGTAAGTGGGTTTGCGTCACTCTAAGCGATGCTAAAACACAGTTAATCCATTTTAGCTTCACTTACCACCACTTATTCCCACTTACCCTGCACTAATTTCTTTAAAAGAAAAGAAAAAGGGGTGATAGGAAAGTGGTGAAAAAGGGGCACCCAGAGGGAAGTACAGTATGAAAGGTAGCTACGAATGTGCAGGACAGGTGTAGGAATGGTCTATAGCTGTCCATTACTTCTACAGCAACAGCTGTGAATGTCTACAGAATTTGGAAGTGAATATGGACACTCAAACCCCTGAGAGAGGGGTGAGGACAACAGTAATGTGTTGTCATGCCAATTGGACCGGATTACATGTCCGGTGGACACGTGTGAAATGGACAGCTATGTATGTTTGCCCTTTTTTTTTAAGGTGAGAGTGGGATGTTGGGGAAGGATAGTAGGTACATTTGGGGAGGTAAGTTGGGTAGGAAGACAGACAAGACAGCAGAGGGGTGGTATATGACACATGTGGGGGGTAAACACCTTTTACGGGAAGGGTGGTTGGAAATCGGACACACATGAGCCCCCAGTTGGATACAGTGGGACTGAGGTCCCCACCCATGGGCAGTCACCACTGCACCTTCACTGCCCCGAAGGTGGCTGTGCTGGGGGCTGAACAGGATGGGCAGGGTGACCCTCAAGTTGCACCAGGCAGCCTTCAAGCTGGCGCAGCTGATCACTGAACTCCAATCAGAGGACACTGCGCACCAATCCCCGGACCTGACTACAGGTGACGGTCTCCTCTCCATGCCCACTCCCAGGTGGGGTGAGCCCCATCCCCTGAGGCAGTTCCACTCAAAGGTGGTGCAGGACCATTGGAAAAGGAAGTCCTGGGTTGTGTCTCAGACATGCTGGGACCCGGTTCCATTGCCAGATGAGGCGGGACAGGTGGATCTGCTGGGATCTACCTTCCCAGATGTGCTGTGGTGTTCAGGTTTTAAAAAATATGTTGGTTAGTCATGAACAACACATTTCAAGATTAGTTATAACAGCATGCATGGGTGTTCCAACTGACCCCATAAAACAGTTCTGAAACAGTTGCATAGCAAACAGAACACATGCATATATGTAACCACAGTAGGCATTATAACATTGACAGCAACAGGCCACCAATTATAGGATTTGAATGAGGTTCATTAATATTCAAGCAATTCAATATTTGTAGAACAATAAAACACAAGCCCCAACAGTAAGTTTGGGGAAAGACATACCCATTATTTATGAGTATACATTATTGATGCAGATAGGGGTGGGGGAGAGCGAGAGAGAGAGAGAGAGATGGCAATTAACAACTGTATAGGCTTCTATTTTTCACAAGTATACTGATCAGTACTCTGCTCATTACTCTCCAGGTCTGACCTCACTTTACATGTACCTATGGCCTGGGGTTGGACAGTGGAAGTGTTATACACAGAGTATGTTAGTAATGCCTTCTTATGGCTACTACAATCATTTCTTTACTTGGCAGACCTATGAAGGACATTTCTGTTAATACCTGACTTTTTCTACACATATTCACATAGTCAGGGTTACATATGTGACACTGAATGGGGTGTCCTGCACTCATGCTGTGTGGGTGTGCTACTGACGTACTCTGCCGGGATTTCTGTCACCCTGGTTATTGGCAGCGGTGACCACTAGCCGTGACAGTTAAGGGACATGTATCTGAAAAAAGCGCTTGCTGTATATACCTATCTTGCTGTCATTTGCAGCCTTGGGTTTGGACAGTGGAAGTGTTGTACACAGGACAGTGGAAGTGTTGTACACAGTATATTAGTAAAGCCTTCCTACAGATACTGCAAATATTTAATTACCTGGAAGACCTGTGGAGGAAATTTCTGTTAAGAGTACCTGACAATTTCTACACATATTCACATATTCTTGTTTGACAATATGCATTCAGCTTATTACCACTGCCAGGCTTCGAACCATGTCTGTTTGTGCTAAAAAGGTACACCACACTTGTGTTTCATCACAATGAGCTATGGAGGAGTTTCTAACTCTTGCTTGACTTTTAACTCCCTACTACTCTCTGGTTTGCATAATCTAACCTTATAGTTCTGACATTCATGTATGGCAGATAGTTCTGGTACCATGTATTCATACTTTGACATATTACAATCTGGAAAGCAATGGTTAACACAAAGCACTGCTGCAGGGGATAAAATATTAGATTTTACAGCTTACTGTTCATGGTTCAGATCTTGGTGCATGGCACATTTCATGTAGTTGTTCTCCTGTTTTACAGCTCCACAATCTTTGTAAGATGAGCCTCACTTCATTCTTGCTGTCAGAGCCATGGTTGCTGTGTAGAACCTGTACACAGTTATATTCCTCCCACAGCATAACAAAGTAAACACAACAGTCTGGGGGTTTTACTTTTATTGAAAGTTACAGAGACCTTTATTGTTAAATATCCTGTACATCACTATTAATCTGCTAACCGTCATTTATTAATTACACATAGTACACACTTTGCCTACTTTTAGTTGACATTCTACTCCTTTCTATTTATTTGCCCTGAATACTGCAAGCTAGATTTGTACTCACCAGCCTCCCGTCGCAGCCTTAGCAGCCTGTTTGCATGTGCATCCACATTCACGGCCCTCTCATCTGCAGCTGTACAGGAGATACATATTTATGCATACCTATCAATCACATACTCAGGCTGGACATTGGGGAACAATAAATAATACTGATACTTACACACTTCTGAGACATTCTGTGTCCATACGTCTTGGGTCCACTGGTCCAAGAGCTCCCTCTTCCTATGCTTGAGGTCAGCATAATGGTGCCGGATCTGCTCACCAGTTCGAGGGATGCCAGTAGCACTGGTGAGATCATGTGCGAGATGGCCCCAGGCCTCTGCTTTGTATTGTGAGCCCTGGTACTGGTCCTGCAGCAGTCTCCCTTCATGGACTTTTACAAGGAGTCCAACCATGACCCTAGACTCCTGAATACCCCAACGCTGCACCCTAAAGCGCGTACTCTCACCAGTGCCAGCCATAGTGCCTGCAGTGATCAGCTACAACTGGTTATGGCTGTATTCCCTCATGCAAGGTTTAAATAGGGCTGAATTCCCGCACTTTGCTGTGATTGGATGATTTTGAATATGCTGAGCTAAGCTAAGCAACAGGTAAACCGCTTAGCTAAGGTTGGCAGTGCTTGAAGGGATAGATGTTGAGCCCTGCTTACCAATGTGCAAATCTGCTAAGCTGGGCTACTTATTGCTTACTTTGTGTCTGTTGCTTTGCATATGCACATTTTGGTTTCCATATGTGAATTTAGTTTACCATTCCTAGGTTTTCACATGCAAAATGACTTAGAATATTAGGAACATGAACTTATTTACATGCAAAATAACTTTGAAAATTAGGAACATGAACTTATTTAAGTACTGTGATTTGAAAAAGGATCTTATGCTTCTCATGTTCTTTTTTGCTTTCATTTAGTATTTTTGTCCCATTGGCTCCACCCACTGCTTGAAATGTATTAACATTGAACACAGCTTTCTTTTCAGACTTTTAACCCAACGCTTTAAAGATATCTTCAGACAATTCATTACATTCAGTATTTATCAAATTTAGACTCAGCATTTTTCTTATTGATTCTTGGCATTTATTAGCAACAGTCTAACTTCTGTTCTTGTCACACTGCCTGTGATGCATTTTTAGACTTCACTGTATAAACTCTTTTCACTTCAAGTAATACCAGCAACCAGAGTATGTTTATATATTTTTTTCAAAAACATGCCCAGTGTTTTGAACGCACTTTGTTTTCCATTTATACATCCTTGTAAATTAAATTCTGTAACACAGATAATATAAAATTGACTAAATGTAAGATGATGTCTCCTGTAGTGCTGATAGCCACATCTAGTACATAGGGCTTGAATTTCAAAATTTCTTCATTCTGACATGCATCTCATATATATATATATATATATATATATATATATATATATATATATATATATATATATACATATACATATTACTATTGCAATAGTAATATGTATATACACATATACATATTACTATTGCAATACATTCATGCTTTATTTCTATTTTTTTTTTTCTTTGTATTTGACTGTCATTTTGTCTTGCAACCATTTCCTTGATTAATTAATGTCAATAATTTTACTTGATCTACTTTATCCATAGCTTTTGATAAGGTCAGGTTTACTTCTCTTAATACCATGCCTCTTGTTTTGTTATTTGTTATACCACAGTTTTGTCTCTTATTATTGAGTCATGAAAAGTCACCAAGTTAACAGTCCTTAATTATATTCTTCAGATCACTAACATAAGCAACCTTCTGTATTCTGTGTAGACTCTTAAGCCGTTTAAATAGTGAATAGTGGCAGGTTCCTTCTTAGCTTGAAGAATTCCTGAAATTCTTTCTTATTCCTCCATTCCATCTTATTCTCTTTGGGTAAAGAAAAGGTGAGTCAACCATGCCTTTTAATACTTCTTCTGCAGCAATATGCAGGGACATAGTACACTACACATTACAAGCTTCTCAGCTAATTCACTCAGAATGTCTGGATCCAAAGCATCCAGTTTAATGTACATTTTATTGAAATTATAGGATTCCAGGGTGTTTCAGCTGGTTTGTGTTTTTTACTCCAAAGTATACTTCTTTTACTTCAGAACATGTTAGCTTTTGAAAGTAAGTATATGATACCAGTGAGTGATGATGTGTGAATGACAGGGAGATGCACTAGATGATGACTAACCGCCATACGACAGAACACTCTGGAAGAAAATGTACCACATGGCATATATCTTCTTGTAACTGTCTTACTTTGCATTTAAGGTTGCATACCCAATATATAATGTACAGTCCATTTTTCTATACAAATGACTTTTCAAAACATGAGATGTATCAGAACAGTTTGAAAATATAAAGCAGAAACCATAAGTGGATGAGTATTTTTTTACAGAAAAGATGCTGACTAAATGGAAACAGACATATTGAGGTGGTTCAGTGATCACTGCAAATGCTGCAGGAATTACAGGATATGTGATACTGACACAAGAGTACTTAAGAAAAGTAGGTGGCAATATTCTGATGTCTATATAGACTCTGCCACTTATCTGGTGTGGTGGTAACTGCACATATTAGGAGCACAATGTCTAGTTTAGTGAAATGTATCTGTCAGCTAAGCCCACAGCTGACCTCTCCATACTTTAACGCTGCCCCAGTGTTGAAGTAAAAAATTAAGAGGTGTTGCTGTTTAACTGCAGTGCAGTATGTTATGCACTGCACTGCACTGCAATGTGATGCATCTGTGCTAGTAAGCTACAGCAGGCATTAAACCTTGTTTCACTCCATTGTTATCAGGTTTTCTCCGTGTGCTTCCTTTTACTGATGCACACTGATTCTTTTCAGCCAATTTCCTATCCATTTCACCATTCTGTACAATATTCTCAATGTAGTTAAGTTTCCTCATCAGTGTCGTAGAAAAATGTAAGAAGCAATGCTAACGTCCAGTTGTAAAACTGTTTCATTCATAGAAGTTGGTCATTTTGGAGAAGAAAGGCCTCTGCTGAATTCTTGGCTTCTGCAGAACAGGTAGTATTAAGGAACTTCACCAGCTTACACAAGGGAATCTTTTCTATAGTCTTCCCTGGTTTGAAAAATCAGATGAATATCCCCATATTCACTTGGCTGTTTCTATGACCAGCCCCTGTTTAGAGAGTATAACTCCCACTCTACATTACTGCAATGTGTTCTAGCTTCTAATGAGAGACTGTACAGTTTAGACAGTGGTTCATCAAGCAATGCTGTGCTTAGTACCTGATAAAATAGCTTAACCAAAATTTGTGAATTAGCTACAGTTGTATTTGATTGTTGTATATTTCCACCGCCTATTACAATATTTCATTCTTTTAATCAAGGATCCTACCAGATCTCCAGACTGAAATCACTCTTGCAGTATTCTTAACATATAAGCTTTCATCACTGACATCTGGCCATGTAACCAAAGCTTTACCTTCCCGAGAGTGAATGTCTGTGTGAACTCAGCTGATATACATTGGGGTATATAGACAGACCTACACTCGAGCACCCCAGACTATTTCTCCTCCTGCCAGAACACAGGTTGTGCATCCATCAGACTGATATTTGTTGGGTTATTGGTACCATTGCTTCACTTTATTGCATTTCAGATAAGTGCCCCATTGCAGAACCTTCCTTTTTCAAGTATTTTGATTGTGCAGATCACTTTTATTAGATGTCAGCTAGGAGCAGTAAGTGTGAGTGCAGTAGGCAGATCCTATACAAGGACTTGTACACTCAGTGTCTTTTTTTCTTTAGGCCCAGAACACGACTATAAAGCCTGTTCCATCTGCCAGTTTTTTGTTCTAAAAACTCGTAGGCTGAGGCTTTCCTCCCTGAATATGTTCCTTGAAGCTCAGCTTCTTAAATGTCAAGCTCATGTCAAAATGGTGGAATCCCCTACATCCAATACCACTCTTCCATCTAAGAAGAAACTCAAAAGACCCTGAGATGACTTGAAGCCTGGAATCTGTGAGTTGGATGCACTCACTGAGGTTAAAGAACTGGCACCTAAAAGACCAGACAGATTCTGAAAGATGCCTGATGAATTAAAATACCTGTTTAGGAACCCTGTGGCTGACTTAGCTGTTGTTTCCCTATCCTTGGACAAGCCTTCTAAACTTCTTCCCAGTGCTAACTTTCTACTCTCCAAGGATAGTAGAGCTATGGATAGGTGGGATAAGACAATCTACATCTCTGCCACTCTTTTGTTTACAGCTATCAACTACCAGACGCAGATGACTAAGTATTTGCTATCTGTCCTGCAGTCTCTGCATAAGGTTATGTCAGACTCTAAATCAACAGATTCTTAGCAGCATTAGCAGACTTTACTACCCCAAGCAACCCAAATTGCCAGGGGTAGCATCCAGTGCAGCTATGATGCTGTGGATGCATCTTCCATGGCTGCAGCTTCATTTATGAGATGTTATGCTTGGTGGCTTAGCCAACCCATCCCCAAGGACTTTAAATCTAAACTCCTAGACTCTGCACCAGACAAAAACCTCCTATTTGGTCCTGAAGTTGCAAAACTCTTCAGAGCCTTACAGGAGCAAGCATATTTCACTTTTTAGAGTCTACAGATACCACAGGAACTACCCAGCTAAGTCCACTTCCTTTGATTAAGAAGGACCCTTAGTCCATTAAGAAACAAAGAAGAATATCTAGAAACAGATTCTCACACAAACCACATAGCGACTCTCCTTTGAGGAGGCCTCCCTTTGGAGACAAAAACCTATGACTACTTTGCAAACTACACCCCTCCCCTCCTCAATCCCTACACCCCTCTTTCAAAAAGACTTTCTATATTCCTTCCTTTCTGGGAAAAGGTAGCCATAGACAAATGGGTCCTGACTGTCATCAAAGAAGGCTACGCCATGTCATGGGAAAGCATCCGCTGTTTAAAGGAATTGCCTCCTCCATCACAAAACCAGTTCCCTTCACTCTGCCCTGTCATTCAGGACTTATTAGATCAAGGTATGATAAAAAGAGTGCACCTTCCTTCATAGAGGGTTGTATTCAAGAATTTTACTGATGCCCAGCAAGGAAGGACAATGGAAACCCATTCTGGATCTTTCTCTTTTAAACACCTTTCTAAAGGTACCCACTTTCAAGATTCTGTCTCTCTGCATACCCTTGTGCCTTTCATTCTCCATCAGGCTTTCCTTGTATCACTAGACCTGAAGGATGCCTACCTCCACATCCTCATTTGACCTTCTTGCAGGAAATTCCTAAGATTTTTATCTGGCTCATTGCAGTTTCATTTTACTGCTTTGCCTTTTGGTCTTTCTATGGCACCAAGAGTTTTTACAAAGTGTCTAGCACCAGTGGTAGCCTTTTGTTGCACACAGGGAATTTAAATGTTCCCTTTGCCTGAATGACCTACTGATTCAAGCTCTCTCCATAGACTCCCTCCTTGAGCATGTACATTTCACAGTACCTGTCTTATCCATCTTAGGGTTCACAGTCAGTTTCAAAAATCCCAACTCACAGCCATCCAGGACCAGGTTTGTCTGGGTTGAAGACTAGAAACACACAGAATGCTGGCCTTCCTTCCTCAGGAGAAAACTTTCAGTATGGCCACCTTTTTCAAAAACCTGTACTCAGTGTCTCACGGTACAGCAAGTGAGATACTCAGGGCACTGGGTTTCATGGTAGCTGCCATTCCATGATTCCTCTGGCCAGATTATATATGCAGCAAATTTAGAGGTATCTAAAAGCACTCTGTTCTCAACGTTACCATCCCCTGGATACCCTTATTCCACCTTATTCCCCCTATTACCTTGCCTCAAAAAGGAGCTTGTCTGGTGGAAGAGGCAGGTCATGCTTAACCTGGACCTTCTGAGCCTTCAGATACCACACTCAACCAAATTCTTCAAACAGATGCTTTGGACAAAGCATGGGAGGCTAGGATCCCACAGAGTACCGAGGAAATGACTTCCCCTATCCTGAAAGGACACATCACATTGGCCTGAAAGAAATGAGAGCCCTTCTGCATGCATTGCAGATATTCTGTCATCTGTAGAAGCCAGGTTGTCTACAGATGTACACTGACAACACAACAGTTGTGTGGTATCTGAACAAACAGGGAGGCACAAGGTGTTACCCACTGTGCAGGCTGGCACAGGAGGCATAGCACCTTGCCCCACAAATGGACATGCCTGTGACAGCTGCATACATTTCTTCACAGGAGACTGTACTGGTGGACTCCCTAAGCAGATCCTTGGAGGACCCTCATGAATGGACCCTGAACAAACAAGTCTTCAAAACTCTAAGGCATCGGTGGGGAACTCTACAGGTAGATATTTTTGCTTTTCCAGAAAACCAGCAGCTTCCAAGGTTTTGCACAAGGAATCCTCCCCCCTCAGCTTGGAAGACAGATGTCTTCTCTTTCTAGTGGTCGGGGAGTTTCCTGTATGCTTATCCTCCTCTGCCACTACTGCCAAAAATCCTTCTTAAAGTTCAAAAAGAAGCCCCAAAACACCTGTTCTTGGCCAAGACAACATTTCTTTCCTCTCCTATTATACCTGTCCAAGGAAAACTATTGAAAAGTACTACTGCAGCCAAACCTGCTCATTCAGCAGCAAGATCTGCTTCTCCATCCAAATCTACCTTCTCTCAGTCTCATGCTGTGGATGATGTGGTTCTGATTCCTAAAAGACGCATCTTCTTTGAGGAGGTAGTATAGGTTCTACAGGAATCCAGAAAACCTACCACTAGAAAATCATATACTGCTAAGTGGAAAAGATTTTTAATCTGGTGCTTCAAGTACAGTCAGAACCCATTCTTATCAGATATTCCTGCTATCCTCAAATATCTCTGTGAATTATTTCATTTTGGTCTCACCTACTCTTCTATTAAAGCCCATCTGTCTGCCATTAATACCTTCTTGACACTTTATCCTCTTCTCGTGTCCAGGATGGATCATAGGATTATAGAATCATAGACTAATGGCCCCCATTACAAGCCTAGCCAAGTTCAATCCGTGTTGCCAAGGATGTCTGGTTTGGAGGTCAAACTTTTCTTGAGGGTGTGTCCTACACCTTAAGCCACATAGGAAGCCTATTCCTCCTCCCTAGGATATCAACTTTGTGCTGAAAAAAATGAATTTCCCCTGTTTTGAGCCCACAGCTCCTGCCACTTTAAAATTGTGCACCTGGAAGGTCATCCTTCTGCTGCCCACAGAGTGTCTGAACTTTAGGCTCTTATGGCTACTCCACCTTTCTGGTTTTCCACAAGGACAGGGTAACTGTCTGGGCCAATCCATTATTCATGCCTCATTTTGCAAATGACATGCCACTCAACCAGACCATTCACCTGCCACTCAACCAGACCATTCACCTGCATGTCGTTTTCCCTAATCCCAAAATAAGGAAGAAATGATTTTACACTCACTAGACATTCACAGGCGGCTAAGGTTTTACTTGGGAAAAACAAAAACTGTCAGGAAAAACTGATCAGCTTTGTCTCTTTCATGGATTCCAAACTGGGCCATCCTGTCTCAAAGCAAACCATTGCATCTTGGACATCTAAGGGTACTGCTTTCTGTTACGTACAGTATGGGAAAGCATTGCCTTCTTGCCAAAGAGCATATTCCACTAGGATGGTGACCTCCTCTGGGACATTCCACAAACATGTAGATACTAGACCCATCTTGGAAGCAGCCACCTGGTCCTCTTTGCTCACATTCACCAAGCATTACAAGACTGATGCCTTTTCCAGACCCAGGGTTGCCTTTGCTAGATCTGTCCTGTCTGGTCTCGTGTACAGCTCATCCTAGCTTTAGCCAATCACCCTCTTCTCTTCCTCCTTCAGCTGTGGGAAGCACACATATGTTAAGAATACTGCAACAATGATTTCAGTCAGGAGATAGTACAGTTGTGTAAGAACCTACCATAACAGTAGATGTCCTACTGAGCACTTTTGCGGTATTCATTCCCTCCTAACTTGCCATCATTTCTTTCTCTTCTCCTATTTTCTTTTTCCTTCTGCTGTAAGCTAGCACTTAATTGACTGCTTTTGGAGGAAATGTACTAAGCTCTTTGAGCTACTTCTCCTCTAGCTAACTACTTTCTTCTCTCAGTAGTCTTCAGGCTGTTGGCTTGAAGATAGTCTGAGTCACTCATAAGTAAGTCTGCCTGTATACCCCAACTCATATGAGCTGAGGTCATGAGTCAGGTGTATGCACTTGGGAGGGTAAAGCTTTGGTACCCCAGCTGGATATCAGCAATGAAAATTCATATGTTAAGAATACTGCAACAGTGAGCAAGTATGACATCTATAGTTAGTGTAAGTTCTTACATAACTGTACTTTCTTCCCACATTCCCCAGTGTCACTTTTACTGCATCTTCTGCTGGCAGCAGACAAAAGAAGGCAGATCAATTTCTCTTTTTCCTGCACTCAATTAGAACATATTCTGGGATATCCCAAAGCATTCTCATGTCATGATACATGTAACTTGCCTTGAGTCTGCCCCTGGTCCCCTTCTCAGTGGACTGTGCCTAGGACAACTTCACTAGAACCCAACCAGGTTATCCTTATAATGTGATCAAACCCCTGAGGTTAGCTTCACATTTCTGCAGTATTTACTATCAAGCCTCCCCTTACTTGATTTGAGACATTCATTCCTCAGAGGTGAGAGAAGCCCAGGTTCCCTGAGGCAAGAGTCATCCAAAGGAGTTATTACCCTGGCAGACATCAGGGAGCTTTGTCCTTGTTGATATCCCAACAACAGAGGATATTGAACGTGTCCTAACCTCTTTTGCCTCTATGCTGGCATGGGCATATGGACAGAATATACTTTGTGAGCCTATCCCCTACGATCCAAGCATGCATACTCCTTCAGACACACACATATAACTACTACCATTACTAACTTGTACAGCCCTCCCACTCCCTGCTGTAAGTGGCCATCTACTCAAGACTCACACCCATCCCTCTGGCATGAGCTCTTTCTTCTTGAGCTGCTGGCATGGCCACCCTTAGTTGCCAACTCCCTCCTCCCAAAATGGTTATGTCCATCCTCACCTGCCTCCTCTGTTAAAACCCAAGGCATTACTCAGACTTGGGCCACCTCAGCCACAGTTGGGATCTATCCCGTTACACCACCAGAGAGACATTCATTTGGTTCCTCTTGATCTTATAGAGCATTGTGATTATGTTAAACTGGAACGGAACACAATAAAAGTCGGCCAAAAAGAGTTAGTGCTATTTATTGTAAGTTACACTTTCGGCTAGGGCAATGCCTAGCCTTCTTCAGACAAACAGTTAAAATGTGATAAACCAATGCCTTTTATCTAATAAAGTTAGTGATGTCATCAATTAAGCAATGTTGTTAGTAACCATAACAACATATTATCGCAGCCTACTTTTGTATAACAAATTATAACTCGTTAACTTATACAACAGGAAAAAATAAACAAACCAGTGTGTAGTCCTATCTCATCTTGTGTTTAAAAACACACTTTAATGTGTGTACATATTAAAAACTAAATTGTACCAATTAATAACAACCTACTCTGCTTAAAATACCTAGTAAAATTCATACTAAATAAGTTAAATTCATAAAAATACTTATGAATTCCCTGGTTCTCCATTGTGTGAACAGGACTAAAAAAGTCCCAAATTACACAAACGCTGCATTAACAAACCTTTAATTCCTGGTTAGACTATTGTGTATAAAAACTTTATATATTTACATTGTTTTCAATTTTTATCTATTCAAAGTTAGAAGTTTTAACAGACTTTTAATGGAAATACTATCATTAATCCCTGGGGGCATGTGAGCCCTCATTCGCACTTGCCACTTCAGTTGGACGGGACGTGTATATTCGCTTTTCTTTGATGGCCCAAAAATCAATTTCACACATTTTCTCAAAGGTGTTTAAACCTGGGTGAAGTGGAGGATTGAACACACTAGAAACCCTCAAAGTTTTCACCATACTAACCATAGGTCCCATTGATATTTGGAGATTAAGTTTACGAATAAACAATTTTAAGTCCATTATAGTTCTAGTTATGTCAAAGGACTTAGCAGGTACAAAGGAAAGCCCCTTCGATAAAAAGTCAACCATGTCCTGTTGGACATCTAAGGAAGTGTAGTTATATATAGTGAAGTCCCCTTCACTACTCAAGTGAAGAGAAGGCATTCTTGGTTTTAGCCCCAGAATAGTATACAGACGTGGTCAAAATCTTAAAGCCATTTTAGAGAACAACATTAGCAGCAGGAATTCTTATGGGAGAATCAATGGGACGTCCAAGTGTGGTTCATGTCCACAATGTAAACATATTCTAGTTGGCAACCAGGTGGTTTTGAATCATAACACATATAAAATAAAAGGAAAATTTAACTGTGAATCTAAAGGTGTGACTTACGCTGCCTGTTGTGACTCATGTAATGTGTTTTATATTGGGAAAACGGAGAGACGCTTTAGGCAACAAATATACGAGTATTGTTATGCAATAAAGAAGAAAGACTTTAACAATGCCTTAGCAAAGCACTGCTCTGAATTTTCCGCACACACCTTCAGGTTCACAGTTTTACAACAGAGAATTGAGAATATTCGAGGGGGTCCCTGGCAGATTTTGCTCGAAATAGACGAACTGAAGTGGCAAGTGCGAACGAGGGAGTTTTTAATATGTACACACATTAAAGTGTATTTTTAAACACAAGATGAGATAGGACTACACACTGGTTTGTTTATTTTTTCCTGTTGTATAAGTTAACGAGTTATAATTTGTTATACAAAAGTAGGCTGCAATAATATGTTGTTATGGTTACTAACAACATTGCTTAATTGATGACATCACTAACTTTATTAGATAAAAGGCATTGGTTTATCACATTTTAACTGTTTGTCTGAAGAAGGCTAGGCATTGCCCTAGCCGAAAGTGTAACTTACAATAAATAGCGCTAACTCTTTTTGGCCGACTTTTATTGTGTTCCGTTCCAGTTTAACAGTTCGTTGTTTGTAGATTTTTGGTGTTCTGTAGCATTGTGATTATGCCCAGGATGTCCTGAATCAGTGGGATTCTCACTCTATACCTGAGGTCTAGCAGTGCAGAGAATTAAGGGTATTGTTTGCAAGCTGCTTCCTGTAGTCCAGAATTTGATTCCCTCAGCCTCCAAATGACTACTGTGTGACTGTGAGTAAGTCACTTAACTAGGCATTCCTCTAGGGCTATTAGGAAATTAGGCTAGGCTCCTCAGTGGCCTCCAGGACAGTGTGGAACCAATGATGGTACAGCTACTCACTCTGCAGAGAATTTACATGTCTGTTACTCTACCTATATTTTCATTCTTTTCACTGTGATGCCCATGCCCTGGCCCAGTAATCAAGGAGCCTCAATCCTCACCACTAGCATAAGTGAGGGGCGTACACATTGGGAAGGATAACAAGTACACACACAGTAAAGTACAGTTTCCCTTAAGAGTACACAGAGATCACAGTCAGTCTGGGGCTGGTTTCTCCCTTTCTCTCCAGATCCCCAATAAGATTCCCCACTGGCACAGATATAGGGTACAGATCTGAGCCTAGTGGTCAAGCCAAAACCTCCAGCACCATCTCTGTCCAACCAGTGCTTCGTGTCCCTGCCCCAGTAGCTGACACACACACTTTAAGATATGAGTTATATACAAACACACAGACACTCCTGGGGAAGGCTGGCACAGGTTCTCTAGCTATGCCCCTTTCTGCCCAGGATGTTACTGGACAGCAGAAATGAGTTAGCTCTGAAAGGGCTGTGAAGATTTGAAGTTGCAGAAAAAGAGAAAGAGAGGATACCAGACAAGGACAAGCTCTCTGTGAAAGCAGTTCACCCTTAGAATTGAAAACAGAAGAACTGAACATCTTCATTCTCAAAAAAAATGAAAAAAAAATGGCTACAGCTAAGTTATCAAGGGTTTCTACATCACCTTCATGTCCAGGACCTTCTTATTTAGCTACTTCTGCTAGGTCCTCTTCTCCTTTCAGGCAGGAGTCTTTAGGCATTACAGACTCAGCACAAAGGAGAATAAGTGGGAGCTTCTCCTTGGAACGTGAGCTTGCAAGATTTTTAACTTCATGACCAATGTTGACATTGTTCTTTTGCTCCTACAGCTGCCTTCAGAGCCCAGAAAGTTGGATTTCGGAAGAAATGTTAGCATTTGCAAAAGCTACTTTGCAGTATGGTATCATTTCAGCCCTCTCAGTGCCCAGTGTGTAAAGAAAAGTGGCCTTAACCACCTTTATTGCTTTTTCACTTCTGGGCCCTGTTTTAGCTGAAAAAGTACTGGAATCAGCATATACTGATACTATCAGCACTGACAGATACCTTTTATTCATTGCCCTTGCTCTTGGAGTAGGTGGATACGTCAATACTGACCTTGTCATTGCCACATACCACTGGGATTGTAGGGTTCTGTGACAACTGCAAAATGCCAGTTCCTTTTCCAACATTGCTGGGACTGTTGTCATTGTCCATGCTTTCATCATTCAACCTTTCAGTGCAAAAATCTTCTGTGGAGACTTTGACTTTGGTGCCAGTGGTCAGCACTGGTGTCCTTTCTTCAGTGCTGGTATCAGTGTATTAAGTACCAATGATCTTAGGTCCAAATATCTCTTTCAACAGTTCTTTTCATAGGGAATCTGAGATTTCTGGCTCCACGGGTTCTTCCCGGACACTGTTGAGACTGATGCCTTTGACCATATATCATGCTGTTCCCACAGGAGAGAGGATGTCATAGGCTGAGATGTAGGATGCCTTCATGCCAGGAGAGTTCCAATGACTCCCTCCCCAAGAAGCCCTTCAGGGAAGAGGTAGTGTAAGAGAAAACACCTGAATTCCCCTTCTAAGTGTCCCTTCCCAGATAAAGATCTTGATGAAGGGATGGTTCCCTCAAATCCCTTCCTGAGTATACCATATATGGCGGCATCCAGAAGATGATGAGGCAGAGGAGATCCTGGCCTGTAGACCCACCTCCCTAGAGGAAGGGGTTTTGCAGAAAGCCTATATATCCTGTTCCCCAGTGGTATGGATAATGCCACCCCACCAATAAGCTTGTATACATGCTCCAAAGTATGGAAAGAGTCAGATGTGGCCATGTCTATCCATTCAATCATCTATTCTAAACACACAGCAGCATGAAATATCAAAAAAATACACTCAGGAGGCAGTTACTGGAAACAAACTCCAACTTTTAATGGTGCTTCTGGTACCTCGGCAAACAGCCTTCAAGGAATCACCATTAAAAGTTGGTGTTTGTTTCCAGTGACTGCCTCCTGAGTGTATTTTTGGATATTCACCCTTCTAATGGGGAATCTCAGATGTTGTATAGACTTGGTAAGCATATCTATGAGTCTAGCACCTTCTCAGTCACGTTATTGAACTAACTGGTGCATATTGCCCAGTTTCAGAAGAATTTGGTGGAGAAAACATCAGATATTTTGCAAGAGTCATCCATGGGTGATCTCCAGTCTCAGCAGGAGATCCAAATGGCAACCATTACATCTATCTCTTCACTGAACATGCACTTGATTCATATTCAGATAGAGTAGTTGTGTCTGGCATTATAGTGTAACAACAGGCCTGGCTAAATCTCAGTGACTTTACAGAACACTTCAAGGCACTGTTCATCAATGTCCCCTTTGATGGAAACTCATTGTCTAGACCAAAAGTAAAAGACAAACTTGTAGTGTCAGCAAGACAGCAAAATGCTTACTGCCCTAGGGGTGAAGTTTTTAGTCCTGCAATGGACCTTTCACTGAAAGTAAAAACATAGCAAAAAGCTATGGTTTTGGAAGTCCCTACAGCCTCAACACAGACAACAGTATACAGAGGATCTACTAGTTGAGACACTTCTTACCTAATCATTGCCCTAAAGGTACAAGTGGCCTGTACCAACAGGGGGTTAGAGGATAATTTTGAGGATCCCACCAGTATGAACCCTGGGAGGTTGCATGTTTTTTCTTGTATCTGCCCATGCAGCCAGTCATCGCACAGGACTAGTGAATAAGGGAAATTATATCCAGAAGTTACTCTATACCATTTTCCCAAAAATCCACCCTTACTCCCCAACCCTTGTCCCCCCCCCCCCGTCAGCAGTTCCATCAGACCAGAAAGGTCGCAGATTTTACTTTTCATTTTTCTGGTACCCAAAAAGAGTTAGGACCTCACACCAATCCTCGACCTAAGTCTGTTGAATCAGTACATGAAGGAGGAGATAGTCGTGGTGCAGTTCATCTTACCTTATTTTCAGACAGGGTATGGGAATGTGATCTTGGGATCTACAGGATGTATAGCTATATATCAAAATAGCAAAGGCATCTAGTAGATTCCTGCACTTCAGGTGGGAGCAAGTCATTAATAATTTCATACCTCGCTATTCAGACTCACCACAGCACACTGGGTGTTCAGCAAATGCACCGTTCAAATTGCTATGTGTATGTAGTTTCCAGGAGAGAGTACTTTTGCTGACCTGGATGACTGTCTCATAACAGCACCCACTGTGGAAAACCTTCTCACAGCAGGACATTACTTACTCCGGTTGTGTCTGTCTTTGGGATCATAGTCAGCAATTAACAGAGTATAGGGAGTTACTCTGGCAGTTACGATTGAATGCTGAGAGAACTCCAGGGTTGAATGAGAATGATTCTGCAGCCAGTTTTGAAACTTAGAGCAGCTAAATTTTGAATAACAACTGGTTTTAAAGCATTTTCTTAAGCATTGATTTTTGTTTTTCAAAAAAGTATTTTACATTTTAAATAGGTTCATAGGTTGGTACTAGGCTATTGGCCCTAGGGCCTATACAAGCCTAGCCATAACAATTCCCTGACAATTTCTTCCCAAAATATTTACTTCCCTGGACCCCTGTCTAGCAGGGCGACTGACATGATCTCCGGGATGAATTTCCTATCTCCCATCCAGTGAGGCACTCTGCTTGACATGTATGGGCAGTGTATTCTAGAGTCTAGGGAGTCTCTGGGTCAGGAGCCTAATCCCTCCCGCATGTTTTGTTCATTGTGATGACAAGGTTTAGATCCCTGGATCATGCGGCTCTGAGGGATTGGGATTTCTTTAAGTGTAGCATGTCCAACAGCTCTGGGTTTGACATGGCCTTGCATGTTAAGCAGAGATCGCCTCTGAGTAGACGATATACGACAGAGTATAGCTGGAGTTTTTTTAGATGGTCAGCCTAGAGCATCTGCTTTAGGCCTGTGATTCTTTTAGTGAGGTTTTTCTGCGGCCTTTCCAGTTGTTGCAGATGTCTTGAGAGGTACATACCAAACATGGTGTTGTATTCTATAATGGGTCTAATGAGGGATGAGTACAGTGGGACAATGACCTCCTTTTTTTGGATGAAAAGCCCTTAATGATGAGGTGTGCCACATAGAAGGATTTCCTGACTGTTGTGGCGATGTGGTTATCGAAGGTGAGACCACTGTCCACCTGTGTCCCTAAGTCTCTTATCACACTTTCGGTGTTTAGTGTACTGCCACCTATTTGGTAATTCATGGGTACATGCTTTTTCCCAAAGGGGATAACTATACATTTCTATGCATTGTGCTTGAGCCCATGGCTCTGGCACCAAGCATCTGTTTCTGTAAGGCCCTTTTGTAGACTATCCACATCATTTGGGGATTCAATAATGGCTCCCAGTTTGCAGTCATCTGCGAACTCTGTTAGCCAGAGTCCCTTAGTGTTGGCCTGTACTTCAGAGACATAGATGCCAAAGAAGAGTGGTCCCAGGACTGTACCCTGAGGTACTCTACTTGTCACTTGTCTGGAGCTGGATTTGGAGTCAGCTACTTTTACAGTGTGGGTTCTGTCATTAAGCCAGTTGGCAACCCATTGAGTGACATAGGGATTAATGCCCAGCTTAGTACGTTTATCTACGATTCCAGAGTGGGGGGTGGTATTGAAGGCCTTTGCAAGGTCCAGATAGGCTGTGTGGACCACCTTACCCTCGTCCACAGCTCTGGAAACTGATTAGAAGAAGTCAATCAAGTTCAGAAGACAAGATCGGCCCTTCACAAACCCAAACTGGGTGGGGTCCAGTGTTTGAAGGTTGCCAGTGTCTTGGTCCCATGATAATACATTCCATGGCCTTGCAGAACAGGCTTGTCAGACTGATGGGGCGGTAGTTCCCAGGATCCATGGTGGATCTCCCCTTGTGGAGTGGGATAACTGTAGCTCTGCGCCACTCAGTGGGCATGAAGCCTGAGGTGAGGCCATGATTAAACATGACAGGTGAGGTGCCAGTTCATTTTGTTGCTCATTTAGTACACAGCCCGGGATGTCATCTGGTCCCATGGATGCTGTATTCTTAGCTTTGGAGAGTGTGGTTTTTACCTGTGTGGCCGTTATTACCGGAATTTGGTAATGTTTTGGTATTGAGATGGGCCCTTTAGGGGGTGAGAGGGGGGTGAAGTTGGCACTGAATCGATCTGCCAGGATATTGGCAATATCCTTGAGATCAGCATATTTAATGCCATTCTGTTGTAGCTCAGAGCAGATCTGAGTATTGCCATTTAGATTCTTGACATAGCTGTAGAATGCCTTGTGGCTGTCTTTGGAATCTTTGGCAGTTTTATTTTTGTAACTAGCTTTGGAGGATTTTATCAGGGATCTCAGCTTCTTACTGATGCTGGTAAGGGAGTTTTTTGCATCCTGGGATTTTCCTTTTTTCTACAACAGTTTCTTCCTTTTGTTGTAAAGTGTGTTTATGGCAGCGGACCACCAGATTGGCTTTCTTTTTTTGGAGGAGAGCATCTTGGTTCTATTTGGGATGGCACGATTCATGCATGAGTGGATGTGCTTGTACAGTGCCTTAGTGTAGGATTCAACAGTCCAACTTTCAATTCCCGTCTGCATGGATGTCATGAAGTTTGTCACTTCTGACTTGAGTAGCAGGAAGTTGGCTTTGGAGAAGTTTTTCTTACAGAGGTTTCCTTACTGGGGGGGTGGGGGAGGGATGTGGATGTCAAGGGTGATTAGCTTATGGTCAGACCTGACCAACGAGGGGGTGACCATAGGTGTGGAGCATTGATTTCCCATGTTGGTAATGACCAGGTCTAGGATATTGGAGCCCCTGGTGGGACTATGGATTAGTTGATCCAGGGCATTGGAATTTATGAATTCCAAGAACCATTGGGAAAAGGTGTTGGTACACGAGTAGTTTTCCCAGTTAATGGCAGGGTAGTTGAAATCACCCAGTATTAGGATGTTTGGTTGTATCTTAATATTTTCCAGTATGTTTAGGAAGGTGTAGTGAGAATCTTGGGGCATGGTATCTGTAGCAAGCTACAGTTTGAATTGCTGTCTTACCTAGTGTTAGTTGCACCTGGAGAATTTCAGACGCATTGTGTTGGGCAACTAGCCTGGTGGTGTGAATATCCTTGGTGAATATGGACACTCCTCTACCTTTAGTGTTTCGGTCCTGGTTTGGTGGCCGTAAAGTGTGGTAAGAGTTGTAGCCTGGTATTGCAGAGGTGCTCTCAGGAGCCTTGAACCAGGTCTCATTTACTGCACAGATATCGATGTTCTCCATTTTTAGGAGTGCCTTGAGAGAGTGCATGTTGAGGTTTAGACTTCTAGTATTGAGTACCATTACCTTCAGATTTTGCATGCTTGTACCTGTTACGGTGGTGGTTTTGTCCTTTGAACTTTGCCTAAAAAAGGCACTGTATGGGGTGACAAGAGCCTTAGCCAGTAACCTGAATCCCAGGGTCAACAGGTGCAGACCATCTCTGGCAAAGCATAGTGGACTGTCGATCATGTCATCCCAGGCAGATATATACTGGATCCCCTTTGAATGACCCCAGAAGCTTAGCCAATTGTTGAAGTCAATCATTTTGTTCTTATACTGTGGTATCATTCCGGGCGAAGGCAGGATGCTACTCAGGGCTAGGGTTATATCTCCCTGGGCCACATGATCCGAGAGCTCTTCCATGTCTCTTTTCATGTAGTCCAGGAAGGTACTTCTCAAGTCATTCACTCCAACATGGATAATGAAAGTGTCATATTTGTACTTGTTGTGGAGTGACTTGAGTGCATGCGTTATGTGGCAGATCCTGGCCCCTGACAGGCAGCTGACTGTAATTTTCTCCTTGTTCAGCCTGGTGATTGGGACATCAGTGTGCCTGACTATAGAGTCACCTATGACTAAACATACATCATTTTGATGTATGTTTTATATCAAAGGACTTTACATCAAGAATTCATGCAGTTATTAGTGTGATTATTAAATTAGTTGAAATTTACTTCAAAGATTGAAACTTTTTTAAAAGGCTCTAAGACTCATCTTTATAACAAGTGAGTGATGATTAACATTGTTATTTCTTCTATTTTTTGTGATTTTTGTTTAAAAGGTAGTGCCATTTCTTATTTACGATACAACCTGCATTGAATTGTGTAGTCCCTTTAAACATTTTTTGAAAGAAAGTTATAAAAGGAAGTAAAGTTAAGAAGGTACTATGCTGAAGAAGTGTCCCATGTGAGACGAAAGTGCTTAAAATGGACTTTGCATTCTTTAGTATGAGTGTCATATTTATTTAATAAAGTATTTCTGTCATTGAAGACTTCCAGTTTTGTTTTTTCACACTGTAAAATTTGGTTCTGAGTCATTTAGACAGTGTGCTCTCCTACTGTGTTTGATCATGGTCAGTGTGGCAAATTCCCAGCTGGAGCCATAGCAATCCCTGGCATTCATTGGTTGTCAGTTAGATATAGTCAATCAGAAAGCAAGAATATACTACCAGACAGGATGTCTTCTATAGGTCAGGAAGTCAGAAGTCTGTCAAAAACCTTAAACCCCACTATGGCTACAAGTACTTAAGGTGTTGGACCTGATGGCTGCCAATACCATACAGTGCATTCAACATAATGATATTACAGTGGAGACTCAGAACTCAGTGAACCAAGCAGCCCTGTCCATGACATATAAAAAAAGTTTCAAAGACTTGAATCAAGCATGTACAGTGGTGGACAAATCCATGGAATCTATAGGAATACCAGTTGTTAAACCACTCACCAACTGCCAGGATACCATCTATTCTGGAGGGGTCATTATCTAGACAGGATGGTCCAAGGTGTTTGGACATTGCAAAAGGCCAGATTGCACATCAGTGTTCTGGAGATCAGTGTTCTGGTGCTACTAATACTGCAGACATTTCAGGACTTGCTCCTCCAGGGTGTAGTATCTCTGCACTCCAAAAACATGGAGGTGGTATGGTACCTAAGCAAAATAGAACACTATCTTACCCTTTTTCAAAGAAGCTATGAAGGTCTGGGAATGGACCATAATATTACCTTACTTTCATATACCAACTTATATATTGGAGACATTCATTATGACTGTGGATAGTTTGAGCAGACAGGTATTGCTCCCACATGAATGGTGTCTCAACAAGGCAGTGTGTTGGAAGATGTTCTAAAGGTGGGGAAGACCCTGTTGTGATCTCTTTACTTCACCATTTAACACCAGATGTAACCATTTCTTCACCGTCTTCCCCCCAAGAGATGCATTTTCCTACATTTGGTCTCCAGGTCTCCTACATGTATTGCCTGTATTTCCAGTCATAACCAGATGCTTCTGTATTGCCTCTATTTCCAGTCATAACCAGATGCTTCTAAGAAGCCAAGATGTGCAGAGCAAAGGTCATTATCGTTGCCCCATTTTGGCCAATCCAGATATGGTTCCCATTTTTGTGGCATGCTCTGAAGAAAAGATCTCTTCTTCTTCTTCCAAAGTACTCATGGCTGCTATCTCATCCCACCAGGAGGACTTGAACAGGCATTTAGTCCTTACATTTTACCACTTGGTTTCTCCACTTCCAATGAATGCCAGGGACCAGTCATCCCCTCCCGATGTGATCATACTAACTACCTCCCAAAGACCTTCGACAAGGAAAAGTTACAAAGTCAAATGGAAGAAGTTTCTCTTTAGTTTGCTTAGCAGGATACAGTCTGCTTTTCATCTTCTGTATCTCAAGTGCTTACCTTTTTATCAGAGATATTCAAAAACGGAGTTAGTTACTCTTCAATGAGAGTTTATCCAGTAGATATACCATCCTTTCATCCGTGATTTTCTCCTTCCTCTCTAACATCTGATGAGCTATGCAAAACATTTTTAAAAGGTGTTTTCTACTCCAGACAACCCTTAGTTCACCCTGCTTCCCTTGGAGTCTACATTTTGTACTTGACAGATTGACTAAGTCTCTATTTGAACTAGTGAATTATGCATTTATTAAATTTCTGACCTGGAGGAATATCCTTTTGGATGCCATTATTTCTGCACAAAAACCTTTCAGAGCTTCATGCTTTATTTTCCAAATTTCCTTACCTGATTTTCCATCAAAACAGAGTCAAGTTTAGAGCTAACTTGGGCACTCAAGTGAATTTAAGCCTATCCATTCATTTAACGGTATTTTTTCCAAACTATTCTAACTAATGGAAATACCAGTTGCTTTGCCTAGATACGCAGAGACAACTTAGATGTTATCTTCATTGCACAAAAGATTTCAGGATAGATGACTAATTGTTGCCTTTTCTAATTTTGGAAAGGTAAAATAAATAATTAAGAAATTTGTTAGTGGAAGAGATCATGTCTGGTAGTACAGGGTCAACCTTACATACATTTGGCAAGAATTACAGTTTAAATACTCTGTCTAGAACCTGAACTTTCTTTGAGACCACCATTCTCAAATGGTTACTGTCCTAGACTGCCCAAGGTCTACTGAAGATTCTGTCCACTAGTTTTCTGTGTCCAGTCAGGACCAGAGTTGGTAGATATGTTCTGTATTAATGGGAATGTTAGTTTTATCTGATTTATGTCCAGACACTGGAATGATCTGCCCAACTAATTTCCCTCCAAATTATCACCTCAGAAGGAATTTGTAGGAAATCCAGAGTCCTGGGTTTCCCTTATAGTTCCTAATTACATATTCCTGTGGTTTACCTTCATTTAAAATATGTAAGTTGGCAAATCATCATTGCTTATTCTGGAGTCCTTCTTTTGGAGCAGGATTTTAGGGAATGGGGATGAGCTCAAGCTTGCAAGGAGTGTCGCTGCTAGAGAAAAAGACTCCAAGATGATAAGTCCACCAGTTTCCAGGATACAGAGAAAGACCAGATAAATTTAACTTTCTGGTAAGTACATAACTTACATTTTCTTAATGCTATCTTGTACTCCAAGTAAATTCCTGCATCAGTGAAAAACTTGGCTGAGTTACATTGTACACCACTTTGTTCTTCATTATTCTACACTATTCTTGTACTCACGTTTATACACATTTATTTAAAAATGACTAGTAACTTTCATTTGGTGTGGTAGGAGCCTTTTACTGGACAGTGCATCTTAAAATCACATCAGGAAAACATGCTTTACTCATTGAATTTCACTTGAGCTGGTCAGGCCAGTCCTGATTGTTACCTACTCCTCACTTTATAAGTGTTATTTTGACTGCTGATGAAAACCCCAGAATAAATAAGACTGTCTTGTACATTTGTCAGGGCTTCCTCATTCAACAGCTGTTATGAGCCCTTTGTTTAGTGTACCATTTGCCTTGTACAATTCCTGCATCTGAGAAGATACTAGACATTACCCGGATTCATGAAGCTTGTGCCAGGCGCAGGCGTAGCGTATGCGGGATGACGCCAAATATATCCGCCGAGCGATTCAGATATGAACCAATTCCATGTGCACTACCGGCGTATGCCAGATCTGCGCAGCCCTTGGCATAGGTATGCAAATCACCCCATGCGCAGTGTCGCACCATACTAATGAAGGCATACAGCGATTCACGAAGTGGTGCAGGCGTAGCGTAAGCCCATGGAAATGTAAACCAGAAAACACGGTCTACATTTTCCCAAACAGAACATCGGAGCTATGGAAGCGGACCAGACTCATGTATTACAAAGTTAACATATGCCAATGGCTAAATACACAGCCAATGGCACAAGAAAAGATGCACAACACCTAAAAAACAACATTTAATGTCATGTCCACAGTAACGCACAGTACAACCGCAGGGCATGTGTGCGCAAACAGGAATACAAAGAAAATATATACAAATGTCATAAAATCACAATGTAAGACAAATCAGGATTTCACCATAATACGCAATGGTAGGCATGGTACACCACAAGCAAGGCGCAAGGGTTGCCAAGGGCCCGTGACAGTGTTCGGCACTGTAACTATGAATTAGTAGTCAATGCCATGCAAATGAGGCAGGTAATACTGAATCGCAAACGTCCCGCCGGATGAAGGATGTACCAGACGGCGCAGCACTATAACACCGAGGAGTGTCTCAGAGGTGATACATGACATCAGCAGAGGGGTGTGCCACCGTATCAGTAAGCACATTGGAGCAATGCAAATCTGGCCTGGCCGTTGCTAAGCAAAGCTGCAGGACAGGGGTGGGGAGGAAGGTATAGAATCGTTTAGCTGAGAGCACACATGGTGCCCGAAAGCGCATGTGTACGGGGATAAAAACGTGCCTGAAACCCGGTAAGCGGATGCACGCGCCGCGAACAATAGCACAAACAGGAAGGTCAGGGGAAGAAAAGAAGGAAATGCCGAAGTAGGGTAATTGGCGTACTACTGAGCAATTAACACCAATCAACTCACGGCAGCCAATCGACGGCAGTAGACAAGCCTGCATGCAGAAACCTGCAAAACAGGATAGGGGAGGCATAGGATTGCAAAGAAAGGAGGGGAAGAATTGGAATGCAAAGATAGGAGGACTGTCATAGAAGAGCAAAGCAAATCCACAGTAGACTGGCAATAGAACACATTACGCAAGATAAGCCAGGTCTAGGGAAGTACAAATGAAAGCAGGCTGCTGGATGCATGCCAGCAAATGGTAGGTGTAACGTGCACAAATATAAAGTGAAGGGCAGGAGGTAATTTACGGCAGCTAAATGTAATGCAACACCAAAGGCAGCACAATAGTGGTCCCGGTAATAAAACACAGAAGATACCCTGTAGCCATGATCGTGCATACACACCCTATGACATCATCAGTGTTCACAGCAAAATAGTATAAAATGTGAAAGCACCTAACACACACCTGTGTATTCCCAAACACTGCACCATAGGTGTAAACAGAAGGGGAACTTTTAAAATATACATGTTGGGAGCTGCCATAGCTGTGATAAATCAGCATGTGTTACAGACCGACAGTGTTGTGGAGGATGATGCCGACAACCACCGTAGGCCTCGGAGGAGGAGAAGAGTGTTCAGACCAAGGGTAACCTACCAGGGGCTACATGATCTGGAGATAGTAGAGCAAAACAGGGTGGACAGGGACATCTTACAGCAAATAGTAGAGCTGTGCCAGCCATGCCTGAGAACCAGAAACAACAGAGGGGAACCCATCCCACTGGACACGAAGGTATGTGTAAGCTTGCAAATACTAGCCACAGGTACCTTTCAAAGGCCAACTGGAGATATAATGGGGATCTCACAGGCATCGGCATCCAGGGTACTACACCAGTTCCTGGATGCCATGTTACCACATGCCAATGAGCAGATATACTTCCCCCGAACTCAGGAGGAGTTGGCCAGCAATATGCGTCACTTCCACCTTGTGGCTAACTACCTGGAGGTACTGGGTGCGATAGACTGCACGCACATACATATCAAGTCACCACCCGATGAGTATGGTAGGCGCTACATAAACCGTAAGGGATTCCATTCCATCAACTGCCAGGTCGTGTGCAATGCCCAGGGCATTATCATGGATGTGTGTGCTGGCAGCCCTGGAAGCTACCACGACTCCCATATCTGGCATGCCACACAGCTGTATCAGGTATTTGTCAGGGGGGACATCCCACAAGGCCACCTTGTGGGGGATGCTGGCTATGCACTGGAGCCATGGATGATGACCCCCATCAGAAATGCACACACACCAATGCAAGAATGCCATAATGAGGCACACGCACAAACCAGAATCATAGAGCATGTGTTCGGGATGCTGAAATCACAGTTCCGGTGCTTGGACACATCTGGTGGAGCCTTGCAGTACTCTCCAGGCATGTGTGCCCACATCTTTATAGTATGTGCCATGCTACATAATATAATCCTGTGGAAACAGCTGCAGCAGGGTCAAATTCACAGCCCACCACAATTGCTAAGGCCAACACAGGCACAGAGGGATCCAGACCACGGACACACCGTGCCAGCCCCAGTAGGCAGATGGAGGCATGCCCAATATGCCTACGCCTTGGCAAAGAGGGAACGTATAGCACATACCCTGACAGTGTAGGCCCCCATGGACTGACACCCCTCTCCACCTGCACACACAGTAAAATGGATGGCACACAAACACGACCACCTGTAAATTGTGATGTATAGGTGGCCCACTGTGGAATCCTACATAGGCAGCCCTCAAACATTGTACACACAACAGCCACTGGAACACGGAATGTCAACACCTGCAGTACATGCGCCTATCAGCATCTGTCGGTGCTGTGTGTATAGGTTCTCAGGTACATCGGTAGGTACACGCCCGATTGTCAGAGGCAAAACACCAAACGGGGCAAACAGTGTCTCCCGTCACCACAACATCGTGTAAGCAACTGTTGCTTACTGGAGCAGAGGCAATTGCGGGAGCACATGTGTGTAAGCACTGTCCTTCACACACTCGGCACGGATTCCCCGCTGCGTTAATGAGGGGCTCCACATAATGTAATCATGGATGTTGTGTCAAGGCAGGGGATGTACCCATGACAGGTATTCGTCACCCCAGCATGCTGCACCCACGGTCGTATGAAGGTGTAGCACATTATCGGGTGTAGCTCATTGTGATATGCATACCCAATGCCGGAGTACATCCAGTAAACATCACATGGACATACCATTAACTGGACTCATGAATATGTAAACTAACAGAGTTATCCATGTGAGTGCAGTGTGGAGTAACTGCTGTAGTGTACTCCACATACAAAATTACATAATACGTGTACAACCCCCAGATGTCCAAGTGGTATATGCAGTGACTGTTGTGCATGTTCCCAGTCTCATGTCCTGCAAGGGATGTAACGTAATCCCAACGGCACAGGTAATGCATTCCGGATGCAGGTCATCAGAATATGTGTAGCACACGTTACCGGGAATATGCGTTGCCCACTGCTGGTAAGCGATGTTTAAATACGACTATAGGGATATGCGCAAAACAGGGCTAAGCTTCACCGACCACTGCGCAGATCATGGTCAATGATGTACAGAACAGGTGAAACCAGCATTAGTCACCCCTGAACAAATAGCGCCTGCTCTGAAGGGTAAAACGACCACTGCCAGGAGTTGAACAGGCAATCATGTATACAATCACCCAACACTATTGCTAGCAAAGATGTACGTACGGTAGGGTTGTCACATTTCAAATGACCAATGTGGGACATACGCCAGATGTCTGCAGGCCAACACATACACCCGGCCAGTACAAAAACCGGAACGTCAGTGTTTTGCTTAGATAAAAGCTTATTCTAGTAATGGTCGTAGGTACGTGTTCTGTGTCCTGTAACATGTAGGTGGTTCAGATACAGAATAAGTGTTGTATGCAACTATTACATAAACTATAGGGAATATGTTCGTCCCAAAGTCGCAGGACATTTGCCATGTCCACAAATATTTTGCAGGACACAATTGCACAAAGAGGGACTGTCCCTCGCAAAGTGGGACGGGTGGTAATCCTAACCTATGGCAGGTGTGTAATGTGACAGGTACAGACACAAACGTGGGGAGTCCAGGAAACACAGTATACACCGACAAACACACTATGAAAGGTGTAGCGTGCCTGTCACCACCCCTGTCAGAGATATATATATATATATATATATATATATATATATATATATATATATATATATCCACACATATATAATACAGATAGAAAAGGCGATAGTGTGATATATGTCAATATATAAGGAGTCACTGACATCTGCAAATATATAGATAGGTCAACGACATTCAAAACACCTTGGAGGTACAAATAAATAGGATACCTCCAACTATGGAACGTCACACACCGACACGTGTAACCACGAGGCTGAAAGACAGAAAGAACACAGTACTGGAACAGTAGAACCACAAGCAATATGACGATAGTAAGGACATGTAGTCACCGCTGCCGGCGGTGAGGTCCACGTAGGTACCATGTACAACTGTGTTTGTAAGTGATGTAGCCTGTGTATGTGTGTGTTGAGGGTGCCATGTGTGTTTCTGTGTGACTGTAATGTGTGTGTCCGCATCGTGTGTCTGTAGGTGCCAACTCAGAGGTGGATGATTATGGTATGTGCGGGTATAGCTAGCCGTAGGCATGCGGTAAACACCTGTCCCTAATTGGAAGGGACAGTCCCTCCCTGGGCAGGTGTGTCCTGACATGAAACATTACAAAGGGCAACTGTCCGAGAGTTTAGGACATTAGTATGTCCCAAATATTATGCAATAGTTGCAGGAAATAGTCATGCCTGTATGTAAGAAACGGAAATTTTACATGCAAACTGATAAGTAGGCAAAGTCTAAGAACAATAGGTATGTAATAAGGATATAAGTATGTGCTATCCTGTGTACTGACCATGGCTATATGTCAGCCTGTAAACACCACTGTGTGATCCACAAGTGTCCAACTATGGCCATATGAAAAGGCGGCAGGCCATGCCACAGAGGGTCAGACACCAATACCACTGCAATGACTGCAAATATCTGGGACAGACATACACGGGATAGCTGTCATTTAGAAATATCCCTGCACATATCGCCGTACATCCGGAGGTATGGAAGTATCAACCTCACCTGCACACCATATAGAAACCAATTAACAACGGCCCAAAGTAAAATCCCGTAACAGAAGTCTACTAGGTGATAGCTCTTTAATTAGGGAAGGAGCCCACACACATATATATGGACTACGTAGAAATGCAAGCCCCACAAAACCGTATATGCTAAGTACACCCGCCTACATCCCCCACACTGGAAACAATAGCAATACAGACCGTAATTACAGCACAAACATCCAGTTAGTCAATTACATCTGCTGGACCGTTAACATACCTTGTGAGAGACACATTTAAAGGCGCCATGCAAAATTGTATCCGTTGTATAATGGAACAAACGGCGATGTTGCAGGTGTTGTTTGCAATAGTCCGTTATCAGACGGGTGCGATGACAGGTACAGTCACATGTAGAACCACATACTCAAGCCGTCACACACAATCCACGGGGGACATGACTCCAAACTACACTTGGCTGTACACATAGCAGTTGCAATTGCACACAACAAAACACAATACAGGCCGTCTCCCCGAAGGTAGGGCAAATGGCCAACGCCCAAGTGGAGAATTCAGTTATACCCCACTGTTGCCGCGTAATTGGTGAATGGAGTAGCTGCACAGCTGAAGTGCACATAATTAGTCACACAGGAACACCAATTGGCGGCAGTAAAGATATGCAAACCGTATGCTCGTACCGTAAAACAGTTTAAAGAGTGATACAGAAGAGCGAGATAGAGACGAAATACCGGAACAATATCAAGGTATGTAGAACACTCGGTATGTAACTGTATGTATAGCATGTTCTGTATTAACTTATGTCAGTGTATGTATAGCCTGGTTTGCAGTAATTAAAAGTGTCCGCAATGCATAAAGTGGGAAATGGTATTTATGTAGTGATGTCTTGCTGATCATACTAACGCTTGTAGAAGTTGTGCGTCCAGCAGTGGGCCACAAGGTAAACAGCACAGACACCACAAGGGATGCAACATGAGGACTTTAAACAGAACAATGCCATACGACCCGCCGTCAGTGGCAGGGTATGTCCAACAAGTACGTGCCATAGCAGGGGATAGTATATGTGGATATACTGTAACAGTACGCATGTGTATGGGCATATAACGACAATGACATGTCTAAGGTGGTCCCGCTGTGCAAGTATGCTTTGCATTATGGGATACCATGTAAAATATGTGTAATGTATTGTATAGTAGATTGATATGTCAGATATGCTACACAGGAGAACAGGCATATTATGCATACCAAAGGTATCGTATAGTGATGTGAGTAGTAGTTAATTAATTTATTTATAAACAGTTATGATGAAATAAATAATGTAATCCACTCTGTTCATTTGCAAAGGATGCAAACATTTCTCCCATACTAGAATAGCAGAAGAGATGTGACAGACAAACAAAAACATGATTGGCGTGTACAATACCAGGATACATATGGCCTGTAGTCACAGGACATTGTAATAGCGTGACAGCTAATCTAAATGGAAGGGCTACTCCAGTAACCATGCACAAAGGACATGTAATAGCTCCACAGGTTCATAGTGGGGTACCATGCAGTCTGGCAAGTCTATGTGTAACAACAACTACAGTGTTCACACCAGTGGCACCTCTCTAGGGTAGTGTCCTGTGAACAGAGAACAGAAGAGCCATGTGTAACCTGCATCTCTGCACAGTACAGCCACTGCAGTGATCCCTGGCGTACATGTGTCCACCATCCACCAAGTGAGGTATCACGTGAACAGTGCTACTGAGTGTCCCTGCGTGATGTACATAGGAATCTTGTTCCAAAGCATGGTGAGTGTCCGGTCTGGGAATGCAACCCCCAAGCACATCCCACACATTGTTGCCTGTGTGCACATATCCATGAGCATGATGCTCACAGTGGCTATTGTTTATGCCTCGTATTCAGAGTATATCCATTAACATAGTTGCAGACATGGGCCCTGTCTTTGCAGCAGAGGTCACCCCTGAGTATGTAGTCCGCAAATGTGTACAGACGTGGTGTCTGTACATCAGCCACATACTTTAACTGTCATAGCTCAATAAACGTCATGGCGTGTTAATGTTGTGTTATGTAAAGCTGTAGCTGTTGTGTAAGGTACACCCTAAGCGGGGTGTTGTACCCTTGAATGTGTGTATAAGTCCAGTGTTCAGAGGTACAATGGGTGCCTATGTACCAGCTACACACCCAGTACAGACAAGTGTGGACATGTAGAAGAATATCCACGCCACAGTGGCAATGTGGTAATCACAGGAGTGTGTGCGACATATATGTGTAGTACTAACACGTACAATGTGACATGTATGTAGGGGACTAACACCTATGTGATAACCAGTGGGTGGATGGTGTACTGTAAAGGTGATGTTCATACCTAGTGTCATGCAGGTTGAGGCCATGATGTTCTTATCAGGTATCCGTCACAGTGACACCCGTATGGATGGGGTCAGTATCAGCTGGTGTATCAACAATGGCGCTTGGTATGCAGTGGTCTGTAAAGCTAGGCATGGAAGGTCCCTCTGTGGTAGCCTGTACCTCAGGGAAGCATATACCGAACATGAGGGCCCCATGACTGAGGACTGTGGTATGCCAAGTGTAACTGAAATGCAGTATGTGATATGGTATGTTACCCTCAGTGTTTGTGTCCCGTCCATTAGCCACTTTGCATAACATCCTGAGACATATGTTTTGATGTGCAGGTGGATGTGTATGTTGTCAATACCAGAATGGAGAACAGTGCTGAAAGCCAGTGAGAGGACAATGTAGGCTGTGTGGACCCCCGTGTCGTCATCAACTACTCTGGTCACTGTATGAAAGGAGTTCACCAGGTGTAGGAGGCATGCTGTGGCCCCAACAAGACCAACCCGGCTGGCATCAAAGGACTGGAGCACAACAAAGTCTCAGCGAATGATGTCCATGATGTGCCCTATAGCCGTGCAGAACAGTCCAGTCAGGTGTGTAGGGCAATAGTCCCAGTCATGCCTTGTGGCACCACCTGTGTGGAGTGTAACTGTTGCTGTGTGCCAGTCAGGGGCCACAATGTCTGGTACAAGGCTGTTACTGAATATGGTGTCCCAGTGGGGAGACATGTCGTTCAGAGGTTTGTGGACATCACGGCCTGGGATGTTGTAGGGTGACAAGGGGCCAGTGTCCCAGGACATATAGAGTGCAGGTCAGTACTTTGTAGGTGTGACCGCAGGGACACCGCAATGTTCCTGCAAGGAATGTGGCCCCGTAGGGAGAGAGAGAGGATGTAATGTTAGCATTGAAGCCATCAGACAGCATGTTGCCAACATCACCTGTTTCTGTCATGTTCCAGAGTGACAGTTGTATGTGTGAGCAGATGTGGGTATTGCATATGACTACTGACATACCACCATAATGCCTTGTGGTACATCTCGGAAAGTGTCGCAGTAATGTGTACGTAGCTAGTTATGGAGTATGTGATGAGGGATCCCGTGGCCCTACCGAGGCTGACCAGTGAGTTACCCCACCCATGGGAATGTACACCACTGTGCAACAGCCCCCACCTGTTGTTGTAAAGTATGTCCATGGAACTGCACCCCCAGAGTGGCATCTGTTATCTGCTGTGTACCATCATGGCTCTGTGTGGAATAGCATGATCCATTTTGTCGTGTACGTGCTAATGAAGTGCACTGGGGTATGTCTCAGCATTTGTATGTGCATTGTCCACCTGCACGTGTGTCATGATGTCAACTACCGCTGTCATAAGACATCTGTAGTAGATGTTGTAGTACTCTTGTACTGTGTATGCCGTGAAGTGTGTGGTGCCAGTATGTGGCTAACAAGGGTGAGTAGCATATGTTCGGATTCCACCAATGAGGGGATAACCGCAGGTGTGGAACAGCAGCCACATGTTGTTAGTATCCATGTCAAGGATACTGTTGGTCTTGGAGGTGGTGTGTATGGGTCGATCCAGCTGAGCAGAGGTTATGACTCACGGACAGCATACGCCTAATGTGTCAGTACATGTGTGGCTATCACAGTTAAGTCTGGGTTACTGTCAGTCTCACATCAGTAGCAGCAGTATGAGCCCAACTGTCCAGTACACCATGAAATGAGGTCTGTTAACCATGGGGTATGTTGAATCCGCAGCCTGTAACACTGTGTATAGCAGTTCCGGACACAGTTATGTGCACGTGGAGCACTTGTGATGCATTGTGCTAAGTAACCAGCCGGGATGTGTGTACAACATAGTGGAATATGGGTACACCTCAGCCGTGGGTGTGCCAGTCCAGGTACGTGCCTGAAAGGTACGGTCTATCTATAACCAGTCATTGCAGGTGTGCTCTGCAGAGCCTAGAGGCAGGTCCCAGTCACTGCAGAGATATTGAAGTGGTGCAGTATAAGGTGTGCCTTGCCTGCGTGCGTCACAGAGGATGATGTCAAGCATTGTGTTACATGACCACATGTTTCGCTAGCCAGTTCCCATTCTGGTGGTGACTGTTATTGGACACTGTGCAAGACAGGCAGTATAAAAGCAGCAAGAGTCCAACATGTGATCCGTACTCCCAGGGCTGACAGGTGCAGGTCAACTATGCCAAAGCATCATGTTGTTTGACCAGGTCTGTCAAAGTGGACAGATACCAGACACCTGTGGAATGACAGCAGAAGTATGGGCAACTTGTACAGTGGTAACAGGTCCGGATGACTGCAAAATGCTCCCCAGGGCTCGGACCACACCATCAGGGCTGCAAGACTGGTGGGCTATTGCATGTCCCTGCACATGTAGTCTGTGCCCTGAGATGCAACTTCAGTCACACAAACATGGAAAATGACAGTCACATCGTACCTGCTGAGGTGTGGCATTGGTGCATAGGTTATGTTGCAGAACCAGTTACCCGACAGCAGGATGTAAGTGACTATCACCTTGTGTGGCCTGCTGAGTGGAACAGCAGTGTGACAGCCGACAGAGTCACCTATGACTGTGTTGTGTATGTTATGACACCCTATTGGGTGTATGTGATGAGCACACGTGTCTGTGGGCTATAGGATGGTGTGGTTGTGTTTGGCGATGTGGGCTGCCGTTGGTGCCTACACAGAGTATGGAGGGGTACTGCACAAGGTGTCTCCTTATGTGTGGCCTGTGGTGGGGATCATGTGGGACTATGTGATAAGTGGGGTGTGTTGCGAATGTTACACATCCCCACATGACTGTCAGGTGCAGTCAGGGTTGGTGACAGTATAACCCCCAGCAGGGCTGCATATGTGCATCCCCCATAGGCTGTACTGTTGTATGTTGGGAGGTGTGCATTGACTGTGTACATGACAATAGCTCTATTGCCACATGTACAACATAGTCATCATATAGACAGGCAATAGCACTGGTACGTGCCAGTTGGACATGCCTGTATATAACTGGTATGCGCCAGGTGGACATGCCGTATAAACCACCATGTCTCACGAGATATGTGAGTGATGTGTGTACAACAGCTGTTGTACTGTAAGCAAGCTGGAAATGTATGGACAGACAGTGTACCTGTGAGGACTGGTGTGGAATGGGTGCTATACTAAGCAGTAGCTCATAACGTGCCAAGAAGCTCCGAACAAGTGTTGAGCATGCCCATACAATACAGATAGGGTGTTGGATAATATCAACCCACAAGTGTTGACGACAGTCATGATTGGTGGCACCGCATCAGAACTCTGCTGGGTATGGTCTGCAAGTCCATGAACCATTATCAATGTAGATGTTAGCAGTACAGATGTACAAGACAGTACGGATGTTTGACTACAAATGCCTTTGTATGTCACAGGAGTGTTTTACCAGTGGCCTGTTGACAGACTCACAACTACTAAAGGTGCTACAGTGACATGTGCATATCACACCGGTGTCAGCTACAGTAAACCAGGGTTAATGTGTTGTACCCCACCCTCATTGTAGCCCATACCACACAGACAAATGTCAGCCATTTGTGTATGCGAGGATGTGAATGGCCATGACCTATGGGCAATAGTTGTCAGAGTGTTGTGAACAACATACAGAATGGGCTGTGTGTGTGAGGTGTGTGGCATATGTGCACATTCTGGTGGATGACATCAGCGATGTCACCACTAGGGGAATACCCCTGTATCCATTAAGTACCACCTAGGCTGTGGTCAACATTATGGACACTGTGTTAGGGATGGTGTTGTGCAGTACACCTCCCTGAGCTGGAGACGTCTCCATGGCCCTTTAGGTAGTCATCCGAGGTACCCATGACATGACAGGGTGGCATCCATGAGTACGGAGATCATTGGACAGGCATACACAGCACCCGTGTGACCAATATTGGAACACATCACTTTCCAGGGGTAGGGGCCATACGTGGATGGCCGATACCAGCCTCCACAATACTCACTTCCAGTATGCAGCATGCTATCCACCTTGCATACAGACATATGCCACAGTATGCTGTTGGACATGTTACATGTCCATAGCCTGATCTGAAAGACATATGTCATGGACAACCACCGTCCTACGACTAGGATGGTCACATGCTGGACAGATCCCTGTGCCACACCTGTGACATACTCCCGCCATACCATGCAGCCCTGTCCACATATACGCACATATCATCCCTGTCATACATGGTGTGATGGCCGTATGGTGGATGTAGTATCAACTGTCTGGATCAGTAATGTGTCACTGATGCCCCTCGCGGTGGCATAATGGGTGTCGGATACAGCTAGTAAACCCAGCCCGTACATGCTATAGCCGATAACCTTACCTGCGAATGACATCTGACTAGCCATTGTCCCATGTCTATCACATGTGCAACACAGGCGATCCGTGGCAGGATGTTGAACAGCTGTACAGTGCAGTGTAGATGTCTATGGCAAAACAGATGCATGTACAGGTTTCCATGCGTACTTGGTGCATTGTCACTGCCCAAGTCCATTAAGGCTGTGTCTGTGTTGATATGTGACATATACACAGCATCAAGGTCAACAGCATTACCGTGGACACATCCAGGCATGTGCAGATAGGTAAGAACACCAGTGCAGGCAAACAGACATGCCCACATGAAGACAGCAGTCACATGCAGTATGAACACTGTAATGAGGTGACACACATATATGGAGATGATATCCAATGCATAATGGGTGTTACATGTGTGAGACACATACATGCCAGTCCTGTTAGTGTCATGATGATTTGCAAAGATAACTGTGCAGATGTACTAGAAATGTATGTGCAGCAGTATCACTGTACATGTCTGAAAATGTGACCTGTCATCTTCATCATGTCTTACAGATAATGCGTTGTACACGCCTACCAGCATACAGCCGACAGGAGGATGATGTCCTAATCCCGTACCTCCATGAGAACTACGAGGTGTTATTTAGCCATGTGCCACAGCACGCACAGCAGCGGGATGACCTGTGGCAGGATCTTTGCAGGAGGGTCAACGAAGTGGGTGGCCACAACCGCACCTACCAGCAGGTGCGCAGACACTGCATGGACTTGATACGTCATGCAAAACAGCATGCCACTGCAATCACCAGGGAACAAGGTGGAACAGGTGGTGGGCCACCAACCCAGCCTCCACTCACACACACAGAGGAGCTACTGGCCAGTCTGGGGACACCCTCGGAACAGCTCCCACAAGCACTAGCTGCCATCGTCGAGGTGGGTGTCTCCCAACCAATGAGCCTGGAGTTGCCTGGTAAGTCAGTACTGAACATATGGCCAGTATATCCCACGTACATGCATGTGTCACTGTACATCATGTAATGTAACAACATGTGCAAGGTATGTGGACACACATGCTGCATACTACAGTATGCTACCCTGTGTATGCACCATACCTCTGAACTGTACAGGTATTTGCAGAATGTCTAGATGTCTGCCTCATATTGTCGGTGTGTTCCCCTTAATATCTGTCCCTTTCTGGCAAATAGCTGAGGATTGGAGTCATTAAATGATGACAAACATTTGTGTTTATGACTGCACATTCCTTGTAAAAACCATGTGCATGCAAACCTATTATTCTAGAAACTTTCTAAGTTTGTAAGAGCAATATTTCACATCTGTCCCTATTTGTCCCCCATCATAGTAGGCTTTTCCAGATTTATAGTTCTAAGAGGTTGAGAGGTATGGTATGCACACATGTGCTTACTATATGGTATTGTACAGGCGAATGTGTTAACTTGCACAGTGCACCCTGTGGCTGTCATACAGTCATGGATCATGTTCATACTGCTGTGTCACCCCAATACAGATACCTCTGGCGTGCCGCACAGACAAGAGTCCGTTGCAGGTGAGACTATCATCGGTATTAGGCATGTCAAAGCATAGATCTATTCACCATGTGGCCAGTTAATACTTGTACAAATGATGTTCATTCCAGACATGAAATACAGGTAGCATCACCCATCATCCACACAGGCCACCCATGTGCAATATATACAAATGAAATGACACACAGACATGAAACCACAGTATTTGTCATTGCTACATGTGTGTCCAGCTGTGCGTACAATGGTGGAGGTGATCTACAATGGAGGCATATGTACTATACAGTGGAACAAAATGGGTGGTACACAAAACAGTACCACACAGTGGGCAGTGATATGGGCAGCCCACAGGCGTCACCATTGTTTTATATGCCCCTGCAATGGGTTCACACATTGTGATGTGCCATCCAACATGTCTCAGACACGTAGTGTTTTGGTTGCAATATTGTCACACTTTCCCATAACCCATACCCCCACATACCACACATACACCTGTTGTCTGCATAGCCCTGGGGATGGTGACATATCCGACATCTATGGGTGTATGTCATATGGGACAACACAGACATGTGTGATAGACGGCCATCACACACATATGACCAACACATGTGCACGCATGGCCATGAGGGATGGCCAGAGACACGTAGCCACATAGTAGCTGTGATGTGGATACACCCTGTCTCACTTTGTCCACACATGGTCCAATTACAGCCCTACTAGACCGATTGTACAGGTGAGGTGGTACGCTGCACATCTTAAATGCCTGTGCACAGCTAGTGGAGGTGTCACTGACGTCTACCTCATAAGATGTGTTGAACATGACGCATAGCATGACAGTAGACACCTTTACAGCTTCCACTGACAGTGACACCAGGCCACAGATACTGTACATTTCCCTTGCTGCCGTAGGACATCACTGTTAGCTGTGCACCTTGTGTGTGTGGTACATCAATGTCATGTGTGAAATGGTGACGTGAAAGGTCCACTATGTGTGGACATGGTTGCCAGGCAGCTAACACTCTGTAGTTATCGTGCAGGGGTGTCATCTGTATGTCCTCCAGTGACCTGTCACATGACACAGCATGGTTTGGTGTGGTGTGTATACACCTCAGTATCGTGGGTCACAATCCACAGGTATGTCATGGGTATGCATGCAGTTCTGGATATGCAATGTGTACATATTATGCACTGTTTAGCAGTATAGATGCCTCATGATGCCATGCAATGGCACAGTGTCTGTACTTCACACTGTACAGCAATGTAGACGGCTCACAGTCCCCTACCATGCCCATGCACATTTGCTTAACATGCATTCTATCTGTAGGGCATACGGACAACACCGCAGTGTGATACCCAGTACAACGCTGTACATGTGTCAGGACACCATTGTGTCAGACATGTATGCATGTTAATGCACACGTCAGCAGATTACATGTCAAGGTCACATCAGCCATGTGTACTGTTATCCTGTTCTGGTCCACATGGTGTATCACGGGGATGTATGCATACTACCATGATCATGTGAATTGCATGGCTAATGATATGACACCTGCTTGCTGTAGTGTGCATTCCAGGGGGTATGCTTACAAACACTATTGATGTCTGAGCTGCATGCTGTCAGCTGTATCACAGGCATGCTGCATGCCATCTGTCATATCACATGCATGGTGTGTCAGTGTGTGTGTGTCAGTGTGTGTGTGTGTCAGTGTGTGTGTCAGTGTGTTTCTATTGTAATGTAGAGTCTTTCTTTGCATTCACAGGTGATGTAGGTGCGTTACCCTCCTGCGGCCCATCTGATGTTAGTGTCCCCACAGATGCTAGCAGTGATGAACATATGCATGAGGTACAGGCAGGTTTGTCAGGGGCTGAATCTGTGCCAACGGTTGCCATCCCAGCTATGTCCCCCTCTTCCCCGCAAACAGTTCATCTTCCAACACATACCACATCACCAGTGGCCATAGAGGAAGGACAGTCAGCGTCTGTTAGTGTTGAACAGGAACGTGTGGTGGCTACAGAAGGTGTGTCTCCACACCATGGTGTCAGTGTACTGACTGCAGATGTGCCACACAGGCATGTGGCCGGTGCTGCACGTAGGAAGACCTCTGGCAGACATGCACCTGCAGGACATAGCGCAGCAGCTGGAATCACCAGACGCATGTTCCAGACTGTAATGGTGGCACAGGCACGTGCTGAACGGCAGAACAGAGAAGGGCAGAGGCTGCAGAGGGCTGCTGTCTGTACCCTAAACAGCAACATCCAGGCATTGGCAGGTGCTCAACAGCAGATTGCTGATGTTTTGGACAGGTGATTGGGTGACATGGTCAGAATCCTTGACCGTGGCATGGCAATCCGTGAGCGTGAGCTGTCTGTGCTGGAACATCTGGTAGGGGTGAGGCATAGGCCACGTGGACATAGGCCAGCTACACCACCTAGTGCAGGTCAATGTGAGCATGCCACCTCACATGGCCGCTCTCATAGTGCCGGTAGCAGAAGCAGTGCAGCTGGTGCTGCGCTGTCCCCACCAGGACACAGCAGGCCACGTGGATGTGGCCCTGGACGTTCCCAGCGGGGACACGGTTCCAGTGGCCATGTGTCGTCAGACAGTAGCCATTCTGTACCTCCGCCTGGTAGTGCCTGTGCAACCCCTGGCAGGCACAGGACATGTGGCCATGGCTGGACACAGTGAGCTGTACAACCCGGTCTGTACAATCTGGAGCTGTCGATAATACCCTTGTGTAGGCCTCACAAATGACAGAACTGTGTGCACACATACACGCACACAGCAAACACAACTGTAGGGCTCCACAACACCCACATGCATACTGAACAGACATGTCCAATCAAATCACCGGCCCTTACCCACACACATGATGTCATCCATTGGTGCAGCCTATGCCCCTGGCAAACATTATCACCCTGTGCATATGATGAAGCCTGTGCCACATCCCTGTCATCCACACCATCGGTGCAGGGATATGCTCAAATGGTCTGATGCACAGGGTGAACAGAATAGTGAGAGGTGTATCTTACATTACTTGTGTATGCATAGTGAGGGAAGTGTATGTTGCATTGGTTGTGTGTGAATAGTGAGAGACGTATATATGACATCGGTTGTGTACTGTCGACATGCACCAGACATACCATGTAGTACAGGTGCAGCATGCATTGTGATATGTTCACAGTATGTGTCAGGGTTACAACAGTAACATCATGTTGGTAATGATGCCCTGGTTCCCTCCTATGGTGTACTGGCATGTGCCTACAGGTAGCAGTGTTTGCAGTCCCCCAGGTGTAACTGTGGAGTATTCACAGGCACATATGGCAATATCAGCATGCTAAACGTACCCTCAACCTGACTGTTGGAAAGTGTAACATGACACAGATGTCCGCACATATACTGCACCTGAAGCATGTGGTCAGTTGAACAGGCTACAGCGGCCAGAGATGTGACATACATACCAGGAAACATTACAGGTATGTTGACATGGTGCAGGGGTTGTACACAGCGGTCTGGCCAGTGATGACTTTAGAGGCCACTTGATAGCATGAGGCCACACTGTGTAGCAGTAATACCCTGTCACATTACAGGAACATGCTCACATTCATGGGGTCTACAACACTATAATGCACACCCCATAGTGTTGAGGTGAGGACCCTTGCCTATGTGGTCATCACCCTCACAGTACTCTGCACCCACACGACGTGACACAGAGAAGGAA